>NC_031489.1:847274-866812 GCF_001602025.1 Plasmodium gaboni | reverse complement strand
TAATAATTAAAATAAAACAAAACAAAATAAATCACATTTCACATTTGATATAATACATATAATAAAATATTTCACAATTTTAAATATAAAAATTTATTGTTGTATACAAAAATAAAATATATATATATATATATATATATATATATAATATCGTTTTATATAGACTTCATTTTTTTTTTTTTTTTTTTTTTTTCCATATTATTCCTTATTATTATTTTAATAATTATATATATATATATGTATATATATATTTATGTTAACTCTCTTGTGTTTTATTAAAATTAAATAAATAAATATTTATATATATATCTACATAAATTTTATTTTATTTTTTTTTTTTTATTTTTTATTTTATTTTTTATTTTTGTTATCCCCTTTTTGTTGTATGAAATGGAAGAAGGAAAGTGGTCGTATATAATGGTGAGCGTTGTTTTTTACTTGTGTTATTTTTTTTATTTTTTAACTTATAGTTATGAAATAATATTTTTGTTTCAAACAAAAATTGATTATATTGTATTTTGTTTATTGCTCATCACGTCGTTATTTTCTATTTATTTTTGTTCTAAAGGATTAAAGTATATATGCACTTTTCTTATAGCAATTATATCCTTTATTGAAATTTATGAATATACAAATAATAGTCCAAAGAATTTATATGATGAAGAGTTCCTCAAATTATTTTTATTGGTAAGATTATTCTCAGCTGTTAATTTAGTTGTATTCTTACATCTACACATAAAAAATTTAAAAATTATAAAAAATGACAAATTAAATAATGACAAATTAAATATTGACAAAGCATCAACTGTTCAATCTGTAGCTGTATCAAAAAATACACACCCCGAAAAAAATAAAAATTATTATCATAATAATAATAACCCTTGCAATAACTATTATAACAACCAAGATAATTTCTTAAAATCCAATACAGTCACATCTACACATAATAATTTATTCAAACAAGATATACCTCAGATTCATCAACAGACAGGAGTTATAACATCTAAAACATTACCACCAGAAAACATATATGTTTTAAAACATGTATCTATACCAATCATTGAAAAAGAAATAATAAATAAACAAACGAACCTTCAAAATGTATACGAAATGCAAACAAATGATTCTTTTAATCACTATAAAATTAATCATTCATGTTCTAAAAATAATATAAATGAAAATAAAACAACAGAACATATACAAACACATAATACTAATCAGAATAATAATCCATACATGAATCATATTATTCAAAATAATCAAGTCCCAAGTTACACATATGAACATCCAACTGTTCTTCAATATTATACACCAAATTTTCAAACACATAACATGGGAAGTAATATCCAATAAAATATGAAATCTTTTAATTTGTCAAAAAAAAAAATATATATATATATAAATATACATATATATAAATATACATATATAAAAATATACATATATAAAAATATACATATATATATATATATTTATATATATATTTTTTTTTTTGAGGAGGAATAAAATTCCAGATGTAAAAATATATAGACATTTTGTTCCTCTAACAAATGTATTTATCCTCATATAAATTTTATTTTACCAATAATATTTATTTTTACAAAGAATTAAATATATACTTTAAAAGCAAAAGATATGATGCTTATGAATTTATATTTAGACTATATATAGCCTTTACCATAAAATATTAATAAATAAATATATATATATAATATATATATAAAAATACACACACACATATACATATATATATATATTATTATTATATATATTAATTTTTGTCTTGATATATAAAAAAAAAAAAAATACATATTATGAAGTATACAATTTTATAAAATTAAAATTTTTTTTAAAACTTCCAAAAAATAAATAATTATAATTGTACATATATATATATATATATATATATATTTATTTATTTAATATATATATATATTTTTTTTTTTTTAATTATTTTCTTGAAATGCTAAAAAGTTCCCATTTTTTTGGTTATGCTTTTCCAAGACTATAGAGAAAAAAGGAACATAAAAAATATGAATCTCAATATATATATAAATGAATCTAAAAATATTTATGTACCTTCTCCTTTTTCTTTTAATCTCTTTTCTTTTATCTCGTATTTTTTTTTTATTTCCTCATGCTGATCTTTATATAGTACAGTGTTCTCATTATATATAGAATCCACTCCTATTGACAAAATAAATAAATAAATAAATAAATATATACGGAATATTATAAATATATATAAATATATCTTTGTTTTTGTAGTTTAATATATATATATCCATATACATCTCTTTACACACATATAAATATGTCTTTTCATTTTATTTTTTTTTTATGTCAAAACCTACGATTCCTCTAGGATAATGTGATTTAATTGCCTTTGCAAGCTTAACGTCTTTTTTTATATCATGAGTTAATTTTATGCTCTTCATAAAAAAAATATATATATATATATATATATATATATATGAACATGTTAATATATCCATATATATACTAGTCTAAAATATTTATTTATTATTTGTGCTTACCTCCAAATATTTTTCCTGCATTTGCTCATATTCCAATCTTCTTTCATTAGGTCTCTTAAAAAAAAAAAAAAAAAAAAAAAAAAACAGAAATATATACAATACATATATATATATATATATATATATATATAATATTGTCAAATATGTAAATATTTTATATAAAGAATATACTATAAATTTTGTTTTATATACCATCAATCTTTCAGTCTTCAACCACTTCATATAATTATCTTTCAACTCATCCCTCTAAAATATATATATATATATATATCATTTTAATTTATCTCATGAAACCTAATAAATATATTTATTGTTACATACCCTTTCTATTTTTGATATAGGATTTGTTATACGAACGGTTCCTATTTTCTTTTCTATATTAAAAAAAAAGAAATATAAAATGCATAAAAATTATTACTCTTGTTATATTACAAACATATATATTTGTAAATATAAGTAGGAATTAACAATATATATATATATATATATATTTATTTATATATTTTTCTTATGTTTTACCGTTTTCTATTAAATCCGTAAATATAGGAGGTATATATTTTTTATATTTATTTATTTATTTTTCTTATGTTTTACCGTTTTCTATTAAATCTGTAAATATAGGAGGTTCGTCATTTTCATCCAATCTCTTCAAATAAAAAAAAAAAATATATATATATTTATACATATATATATATATTTTTATATATACAAATTTACATCTCCATATTAATATTTATCCAATGTATATATCCACATGAAGAAAGAGTTTGCTCCTCCCTAACCGCATAGTCAGTTTTATTTCTATCGACAGACTTAAAAACAAAATCTCCTTCCTTTATATTTTTTTCAGAATGTCTTTCTCTTTTTTCTTCTTTTAAGTCGCAATAATATTCATCAATCAATAAGTCCTTATCATAAAAATTATGAGAGAAAAAAAAAAAAAAAAAAACATATACAAATGTATAGATAAATAAGTGTATACATATACATACATACACATACACACACATATATATATATATTAGTAATATACATAATTTGTAGAGTGTTTTTATTCTTTTTTTTTTTATTTATTTTTACAAATTTCTGGTGTGTAGACAAGTTATCTTTTCCCTTGTGTAAGGAAAAAATTCCGTTCTTTTCTTTCTCATTCATTATTATTACATTCACATATATATATATATATATATATATATATATATATATATATATATATATTTATTTATTTATATTGTTGGTTTTTTCTATGTTTTATTATATTAAAGAATTAATATACATATATATATATATATACATTTTTATGTTAACCTATTATGTGGCTTAGTATTCAGTTTTATGAACATATATGAGAAAAGCAAAATAAAATTAAAACAAATAAAAATAAATAAATACAATACAATATAATATAATATAATATAATAGACAAGAAAAAAATAATAATGATAAAATGTTTTTTTATTTAATACGCATATTAATTAGAAATTCTCTCTCATATAATTTTCTTCTCGATACATTCTTAAAATAATTTGAAAAAATAACAAAATGATTGGGCTTAAAGGGGGAAAAAAAAAAATGAAATATATATATAAATAAATAAATAAATATATATATATATATATATATATAATTTTATTTTTAAAAGAAATACTTGTTTAATTAAAACACATGGAGAAAAATATTTCTTCAAAAAGTTTTGCAGTTTATAAGAAGGATTATCATAACTATAACAAAATATATTATTAATAAAAATGGAGGTGTAAGAAAATTTATATTTTCATTTTTCGTTTCTTTTTAAAGTTACCATAAACAAAAAGGAGAAATGTCGTTGTCTTTTAACATGAAATTAAAAATTTTCTTAAGAGAAGAAAAAAAAAAAAAAAAAAAAAAATATGGTCATCATAATATAAATAAATACATATATATATATATATATATATATATATATATATATATTTTTTTTTTTTTTTTTTTTTTTTTTTTTTTTTTTTTTTTGTTATTCTCAAATTTATATCTTACTATTCCCAGGCCTCTTTTTTGAAATTTCTCCAATATATAAAAATCTATAGAGAAATAAGATAATATAATATTAACGAATATAATTTATTTTAAAAAAAAAAAAGGGAAACGTTGAAACTTTCATTTTTTTATTTTTAACCTAACACACATGTACACTTTCCATAATGTAATTTAATTTTATCATATAAATAAAGATTCTTCTGACCTATCTGCTTATCAGATGAAAAAATATATATATATATATATATATATATATATTATTTATAATAATCAAATATTCATATAAAATATGATTTACATTTATTGTTACTTTTATGAATCCTATTAAACCGTCTTTGTGTAGTAAGCACTTAAAAAAAATGAAATACATACATAAATGAATAAATAAATATATATAAACAAACAAATAAATAATCATATATATATATATTTATATATATATTATATTCCTTTTTTTTATTAACATATATTGTATAATTTTCATTTATTATATTATTAATAGACGTTAAGGATCCATACAATTTTTGTTCCTTCAACAACAAAAATAAAAAATATATTCAATATATAAAACTTTCATTGATATATTTATAGATATATCTTATTTTTACATTTATTTATTTATTTATTTATTTTATTTTTCTTTTTTGTGGTCACCTTACTGGACAAGCAAGCTATTTCGTCAACTTGCTTTTGAAACATATTAACTGAAAAGAAAAAAAAAAAAATAAATAATATAATATATATATATATATATATATATATATATGTATATATTGTAAATTCATAAAAAAAAACATGTCTATATTATAATACATAAGACATAATTGTTGTTCTTGAGGTAAAGTAAATCTTCTCTTGTAAATTTCTTTATATCAATGTGGTTAAATATTTCCATAGGTGTATTATTTAAAAAACATAAAAGGTATTTAGTATAAATAAAAAAATGGAAGATATATATATATATATATATATTTATAACATTTTATTATATTTTTATGTTCTTGCTTATTTTATTTTTGTCTTTTAATCATAACAAAAAAATTATTACAAACATAAAAAAGAAAAGGTTATGTGTTTTAATTTTATGCACAACCTTTTGATATAATAAGAACAAAAGAATTAAAATAAAATAAAAATATATTTTAGAAAAATAGTTTAAACATTAATCATTTTATTAAATAAAATAATACACACATATATAAATATATATTTGTTCAAGCAGATTTTCATAGGTATTATATCAGAACTAGAGCATTTTATAATTTTTTTTTTTAAAGAAAAATATTATTAGTCCTTTTCAATAATATACACTTTTTTAAAATTCCTATATTTATCCTTAAGGCTTATATTTGTTCTTCATTACAAAAAGGGGAATAAATAAAAAATATATATATATATATATATATATTGATAAATTATTTATTTCATAATGACTTGTTCATATTTTTTATGAATTGTTCAGAATTTTATTTTTTGTTTCTTTTTTTTTTTTTTTTCCTTATAAATAAAAAACCTGTATTGAGGGAAATTATACGATTGGAGAATTTGTGACCATTTAGATAAACCATATGTCTGCAGCATAAAATAGAATAAATACATAATATATATATATATATATATATATATATTTATATTTATATATTAGTTTTTCTGAACATGATCAGATATTTTATACGTTGATTCCTTCAATGAGAAATTTTGTTTCTTCCTTTTCCCATTTAACCGGAGTTTTGTATTTTATCTATATCAAAAGAAGGGAAATGTTTTTTTATTATTTCCCTATTTTTTTTTTTTTTTTTTTCTTTTTTAAATACACCTTTTTCTTATTTATTTTGGCTTTCCCCTCTATATCCTTCGTGTCAATTAAAACAGGGGAAATACCTTCATCTACAAATATATATATATATATATATATGTATGAACGAATAAATATTATTCTTCATTTATATGTGTATGTATATGTACCTAATAAGATGGAACGTTTAATTTTTAACAGTTGAAGGTCTGTATAATGTTGTATTGAAAAATTATATACATATATTATATATATATATATATATATTTATTTAATTATTGCTAATAAAAAATAAACAGGACTATTCTTATAAAAACCATACCCATATGGAAATAGATGACTCGTCGTAAAATTTACAAATATTATATAATTTATTTTTGTCTTTATAAATTGTTAAAATAAAAATTCAAACATCAAATGTGTACTTGTACATGTCAATTATATTATCATATAATTAAAAAATATTGTAAATTTTTTATACAGTTTTTACAAAAAAGTATTTGAAATTCAATTTTTAAATAGGGCCAATCCACTTAATGGCTTAAATGGAATTATAAATATGGTAAAATATATATATATATATATAAACCCGAATTTGTATGTATATACGGGTCGTCAAAAAAAAAAAAAAAAAAAAAAAATATATATATATATATATATATATATAGAATAATTCCATGTTGTAAAAAATGAATATATTAGAGAATATATAATAAATGTAAACATTATTATCATATTAAATGTTCACTAGTAAAAATAATGGTCAGAAAAAAAAAAAAAAAAGAAACACACACACACACACACACACACATATATATATATATATATATATATATATTATATCCTTAAAGTAATCCTTGCCTCTTCAAATCATCATATGCCTTTATGTTCATGACGTTTCCCTTAGAATCTTCACACTCCACTTCTTGATCCGGCTTGAATATATTCATTTGTGTTTGTTTTTTTAATTTTTCATATAAATTTAATGCATCTTCAATTTTTGTAATTTCTTTAAAGTGTAAAGTATTAGGTATTTTTAGACATTTCATACCAAATGAATGTCTCCATTCATAAAAATGTTTTTCGAATGTAGCTCTTCCAAAATAAGAATAATTTCCACATATTTCACATTTATATTCTTTAGATAATCCATGTAATTTATATAACCAATATGGTATTGGTTTATTATCAAAACCTAATGGTAAATTCAATGGATTATAAATAGGTTTGTTATCATCATTATCATCTTCATTTTCTTCATCTATATCTTTTTGTTGTTCTTCATTATTTGATATATTAGAAATATCTGAAGAATCATCATCTGACATTGATATGGATAAATTAGTGTTTTGCAAATCATGTAAAAGATTATTTTGATTATTTAAATTATTGTTGTTATTATCCATTAAACTTAATAAATGATATTCTTTTTTTCTTTTTTTTTCATCTTCTAGTTCTTCTTCTTTAAATTTTTTTTTTTGAATTTCATCAATTGTATATGCTTGTTTTCTTTGGATATTCTGAATAGTTCGTTGTATTATTTTATTTAATATATTAGCATATAATTGTATTAAATATTCACAGCGTGCTAAATTCATATCTTGCTTTTCAATATCATTTTTTATTTCTTGTAACTGTTCTACTGTATATTTTTTATTTAAATATTTTTTTAAATCATTATCATAATTTTTACATTTTAAATAGCTTTGATATGTACCTTCTGAAGCATATAATTTATTATTAATATTACAATAAAAATTTAAATCATAGGTATATGTTTCCCAACCCTTAATTTCTTTATTATTAAATTTATTATAAAAATCATCTTCATATTCTTTATAAGTTATCTTACAATCTACTAACACATTGATTTTTTCAAAAAAAGATATCATATAATTTAATAAATTCTCTACATAATTTTTATATTCTTCATTTCTATATTTACAATATCTTGGAATATAAATAAAGCGTGTAAAATTATGTAGATATGTTACATAATCCATTTCTTTAAATTCATTTATATTTTCTTCACTTACATTGTTTTTATTATTTTTATTATTATTATTATTATTATCTGTTGATTTTTTTTTTTTTTTGTTATGTGAGCTAGCCATTTCTTTTTTTTTAAACATACTTATACGAAATTCTTTAATTTTTTTCATATTTATAAAATCATTATAAAATTTATTTAAATCTATATATTTTCCTTTTTTTTCTAATGCAGAAAAGGATTCTTTATATTTACTACATTTTAATGCTTCCAATTTATATAATTTCGAATTTTTTATTTCGATTTTTTTTATATTTGTCTTTTTATGATAATCTCTTATATATTTTACACGTTCATAATAATTTTTCCATACATCATTTTTATCTTCACCGGTTTTTCCTGAAAGAAAAAGCATTTCTTCTTTTTTTAATTTATCTTCATCGTTATAATATTCTAAAAGTAGATGAGATTTCTCTTGTATTTTATCAACTAAATAATTTATAGCATAATCATATAATATATTCTTCTTCTTCTTCTTTACTTTCTCATCTATCAATTCGGCAATTGCTTTTTCTATCACTTCGATTTCTTCGTGTAAGTATCTAATCTGTTCAATTAAGAACTGTGACATGGCAAAAATATAATACAAATAAATTAATATTTATATATATAAATACATATATTATATATATAAATACATATATTATATATATAAATACATATATTATATATATAAGAATTCTTTTTTTTTTTTTTTTTAACTTATATATATTTTATTATATTAAGTATATATATATATATATATATATATATTATATTTTTTTTTTTTTTTTTTTCATCGTATTGATATATTATATTCCATATATATAATATAATTTAATTATAACATATAATACAATACAGCTACATCATATTTATCAATATTCTCAAAAAAAATATTAACAATGAAAAAAATAAAAATATACTTCTTCTTATATATGTTAATTATTTTCTTTTTTCTTAAGTTTTATGTTATCAAGAAAAAAAAAAAAAAAAAAATTGAATAATAATATATATGGATAATTATATATTCAACATATGAACAAAGAGTTATATATATATATATTATAAATATATATATTATATTTTTCCCTAACAGAATTTTTGTCGTTTTGTAATATTTAATGTTTATAAATGGTATATGGGTTGTTTAAGTTGAATAAATAAAAAAAAAAATATATATAAATATATATATATATATATATATTATATATATTTATGTATGTATAATGATATTATTATATATATATATATTATTATATATATATTTTTAATGTATAAAGTAAAAAAAAAAAAAAAAAAATATAAAGAAAATTATAATATAAGAATAATAACTTCATTTATGATTGAATTGAATATATAAAAAAATATAATAACATTTTTATATATAATATATATATATATATATATATATATATATTTATTTATTTATTTATTATTTTTTTTTTGAATCCTACATGAATAAGTGCTCATCCATTTTTTTTTTTATTTTATCGAGTTGACTGAAAGACCTATTTAAATTTTTATTTATAATATTTAATATATATGAATCTTTTGAATTTTGATTTGCAGATATATGCTCAGTTTCTTTGATAATACCTTTATCATTATTACCTTTATGAATATCATAATTTTTATTGTTATTATCATCTTTATTTTTTCCACACATATTTGAATTAATATTGTTTCTTCTTTTTATTTTTTTAAGAAGGGCATTTTTTTTATTATCTGTAATATTTATTTCATGTTTTAATTTATTTATTTTTTGATCATTATTATCTATATTTTCATTTATTATATTCCAACTTTTTTTACAATTGAATTTGTCAAATGGTTGTTGTTGTATATATTTTTTATTTATTATTTTAGTACTTGCAGATAATTCATTTGTATTATTATTATTTGTTGGTGATATTATAATATGCTCATTTATTTTATTTTTTATTTTTCTATCATCTATCATATTATCATCATAAGAAGATATAGCATCCTCTATAAATTTCTTCTTATAGTTAATATCTTTCATGTGTTCACTAGTACTAATATTTATCATACCGTTCATATTATTATTATGAATATTATCTGTATCATCATTATTGTTCTTTTTATTTATATTACTATTAAAATTTATAGTATATATATTATTATCACGAGTTATATTATTACGACTATTACATAATACATTTGATGTCTTTTTTTTTTCTTGACACGATGATAATGTTGTTTGTTTCTTATTAAGATTTAAATTATTAAATGACGTAACATACTCACCTATTTGATTTTTTCTATTACACAATAAATTATTGGAATCTATTCCCTTATCTTTTTTATCTTTATTTATTACACATATATTCTTAAAACTTTCAACATATTCTTTTTTTAACACTTCACTTGTATCATAATTATTTTTGTCTTTTTCTTTCTTTTTAGTCACACTTATAATACTTCCATTTGATAACATACGATCATATTTATTAATATCTTTCTGTGAATCCCTTCCATTCTTTTTATCTTCTGTTGTTTTATTAGGCAATATTATTCTATTAATATTACTAAAAGGATTATAGCGTTCATCCAATGTATATATATTCTTGTCAAACTTTTGGTTTTTTTTTAATATATTATAATGATTCTTACTTTTATTCATGTTACTGTCACCATTATTATAATATTCAAATTGATTTACTTTCTCTTTTATACAACTACTTGTCAATTTTTTATCCTCTCCTTTTCTATTCAATCTTTTCTTTACAATTTCTTCATCATTTAATTTATCATCCATTTTGTTTTTTTTTTCGTCCATTTTGTTTTTTGATTCGTCTACTTTGTTTTTTGTTTCGTCCATTTTGTTTTTTTTTTCGTCTACTTTGTTTTTTGTTTCGTCCACTTTATTTTTTTTTTCGCCTACTTTATTTTTTTTTTCGTCTACTTTATTTTTTTTTTCGTCCACTTTATTTTTTTTATCGTCTACTTTATTTTTTTTCTCTTCCTCTATTCTATTCGGTTCTCCTTTAATCTTTGAAAAGAATAATTTAAAATTTTGTTCTCTTCTTCTTTTCTCCTTCTCGTCGATATCTTTCTTTTTAATATTAAACATATTCTTTAATTGATTGGATGCAATATTCAATCCATTAGTAGTATCACTCTTATCAGCATAAATCATATCATAATTTTTTTTTTCAATATCACATGTATGGTCATGTTTTTTTTCATTTTTTTGGCTAGTGTTCAGAATTTTTTTTTTAATTTTTTTTTCTAATGTATTTTGGCTAGCTATTATAGGATTGGAATAAAATGAATATAAATAGTCTTTTTTAACATTTTTTTCATTCCCATTATGATTAAAAGAATATTTATGGACAACACCATTTTTATAACTTTTAGAATTATTATTTATTAATGTTTTTTTTTGGTTCATATTTTTTGTATAAAGTTCACTTTTGTCCTTTTCTGTCTTTTGGTTGGTTTCTTCAACATTTTTTTTTTCTTTTCTATTTCTTAAATAACTTATGTTTGATAAAAAAGAAGAAGAAGGATATTCTTTAAAATCACCACTATTATGGTTATAATAATAATTATTATTATATGGATTGTATATATTTAGAGATAATAAAGATTTTCCAAAAATTGTATCATTTCTTTTATTTAACATTATATTTTCATTTATGGATTTATTATTTTTACCCCTTGTCATTAATGTATCATTTATATTTTTATTAATATTTTTATTTATTTTATCATTTATTTTATCATTTTTATTTTTGAGCTCCTCATTCTTCTTATACTTTATTATTATATTTCTTTTCTTTGTATAGTTGGGAATATACTCGGATGTATATCCATCAATATTTTTTATAATATTATTACATTTGTCTGAACTGTCCTCCCGCTTTTTTTTTTTTTTTTTCTCGTTGACATTTTTGTTACGTATAAAATATTCATCATCAAAAAGTTTCTTTTTATTATGAGATGTTGATATTGAGGATGATAATAAAGAAGATTCTGGTGATAACAAAGATACTGATCGTGAAGATAAGTATAATGACGATCCTATTTTATCATTAAAATTATAAGTGTCTTCATTTCTTTTTTTTTCTTTTTTTTTTATCTTAGACAAATATTCATTTTTATTATTTAGATTGTTATATAGATGTTCTTTCACATTAATTTTTTTATCTTTATCTTCTTTTTTATTTTCTTGATGATTATTCATCTTTTCCTTATTATATAAAATATTCATGGTTTTTAGACTATGCTTAACCTTTTGGATTTCAGTATGACTATCTATTAAAGCTTGTATAAAAAAATTATTTGAATCCTTTATATATTTCTTCATTTTTTTATTCTCTTCATATATTTTATACATTTTATTATTTTTTGTATATTCTATATAGTCAAAATAATTATTAATGCCGTTTGTGTATTTAAGCAAAATGTGTTCTAGTTTTTCAATCTTTATATCCTTTTCCATATTTATATTATATAATTTTAAAATGTAATCTATTACATTTTTTGGTAATTTTCTTAGATCATTTTCTTGTAATTTATTCAACATATTATCACAAAATTTGTGATGAGATGATAATTGTTCTTTATTCGTATTCATGTCCTCCTGCTCTTCCTTTTGAACATGGATTAGTTTATATATCATGTTTGTGTCATCATTGTGTTTCATTTTTTTCAGATGATCTATATTTTTCATATTTTTATAATAACAATTATCTTGTTCTTCATGATGATCATTTATTTGTTCTTCATGATGATCATTTATTTGTAAATTATCAAATACATTAACAAAATTTATATTTTTCAAAAATGAATTATTGACCTTTATATCATTCGATATATTAGAAAAGAAAAAAGGTAAATTGAAACATTCATTATTTATTTCTTTATTATTCTTTCTAATAGTATTGTTGTGTATATATTCCTTTGAATATTCCTTGTCAAATAATTTAAAACTAATATCATCATATATTGATTTTGAACAGCTGGTATAATAATTCTTTAAACATTGTTCTATACAGTTTTTAAGATTTAGATTTGAATAATTATTTTTCTGAAGAATATCTAAAATATATTTTAATTCTATATTTTTATGATTACTTATTATTGTTTTATTTTTTTTTTTTATATTATCTATATTATTAAATAAATGGTTGTTTTCTTCAATTTTTGAAAAACGATATTTGAAAAATATTTTACAAGTAGATATATTCAAACTATGATTATATAATATTTTAAATAACATATTAATTTTTTCCATATAACTTATATTATTACAAATTGTATGTGCAACTATTTTATTATCCATATAATATGCATAATCTTCTTTCTTATAATGTTCTATAAAATTAAAATCTTCATTCTTCTTATCAGATATATTTAAATGTACATATCCCTCTTTTTGTAGTTGATATAAATAATTTAAATGAAGAATAGTAAATCCTATATAATATAATTTCCCCTTCTTCTCAATTTTATCTTTCTCCTTACTATTATCATTATTATTTGACACGTTGTTTTTTTTCTTCATATAATTATATTTCTTTTTATAATTTATCTTACAATTTTCCTCGTTATTATAAATATTTTTATTTAATTTTTTATCTTTTTCATACTTTATATTTTTCTCATTTTTTGATGAAACATCATTGTTCTTTTGTTCTTCCTTTTTATTTTTCTCTTCCATTCCATAAAAACTCAGTCTATAAAACTATGAAAAAATAAAAATAAATAAATATATAAATAAATAAGAAATTAAAAAAAAATACACTAAGTGTGATATATATATATATATATATATATATACATTTATATTTATATTCATATTTATTTATTCATTTCTCGTTTGTGTAATTTTTCATTTCTCTACTAACCTTAGACGGACAGATGATTTCCCTTCCTTTATCAATTTTTGCCTCAAAAGAAAGTTCAAAAGATACGTCTGTAAAAATTATACTCTTCAATTCTTCAACCAATCTGTTAATATCATTATTTGATTTCCTATTCTTTGTATTTTCTTTATTTAATATTTTTAAAATATTATTTTCTTTATCTAGATCTATTAGATTTTTATGAAAAATAAATGAATGAACAATAGTACCAGAATTATTCATTACTAAACATTTTATATATTTATACTTAACAAAATATATATTTTTAAAATCTATATGTATCTTCATCTCTACATTTTTAGTTTCATTATGTTCTATAGGAATATATAAATCACTTTGTTGTTTCATATCTTCAACATGGAATATTTTTTCTTCTTCACTTTTATTTTTTTTATCCATATATGCATCTTTATTTAAATGATCCATATTTACATTATATATTATATTATCATCATATTTATCTTTTTTCAATCTTTTGACATCAAAATATTGTTTTTTTTCTTTTTTTGATATATCATCTTGTATATTACTTTTATATATAACACTAGAACTCATATTATTACTTTTGTTATAGGAAGAATGAGATGTATTTATATCCTTATCATTATTCCACAAATCATAAGTCATTATATTTTTTGTATTGAGATCTTTATCATTTTTTTTATCTAAATAATTTTTATGTTCCTTTTTATTTCCAATATTATATTCCATTTTGTCATTTAAAAAACAATTATTTATTTTTTCTATTTCTTCATTTACTTTTTGTTCATTCAAATAATTCAATTCGTCTTTATATTTTAAGAGCTCATTAAATAAAATTAAGTTATCTTTATATTTATTTGACTTTTCTTCGTTTCGTTCGATTTCTATTATATTTTCCTTTTTATTATATTCATCAAAATTTTTGGGATATTCTATATCATTACCATTATTATGCAGTATTCCATTTTGTTCAGAAAAAATATTATTATTATATGAATCACATGAATCATATGAATCATATGAATCATTTGAATTATCTTTATTTATTATGCTCTTTTCCAATTTCATGTCATCCATATGATCAGATTTATCCTGACAGTTTGCATTGATATAATTCATTTCATCCCTTTCTTTATCAAATATGCTTGATAAATGTAACTCACTATTATTAATATTATTACTTATATTACATGAATTCAAATATTGAATGGACAAATTATTATCCACTTCTTTAGTTTTATTATGTTCAGGATATTTTAATATATGAACATTTTTATCACACTCATTATTATCATGATTATGTTCTTCCTCTTTAATAATTTTAGAGGAAAAAATTTCTGTACTATCTATATGTGTCGAATTGCTTACCATATTTTTCATATTTTGTTTATATACATTTGGTGTCATTATATGATTGTTATTACTCATATTGTGAATATTGTGTATATTATCAATATTATTCTTTTTTTCATCCTTATCAAAAGAATAACTATATTTATCATTAATCAAGCACATATCTTTTTCTTTTCTCATATCATATTTTTTATCCATCCCTATTATGTTTTCATTTTGTAAAGAATTTATCATATCTATATCGTTTATAACAACACTATCTAACTCTTCTATTTTACATTCGTCTTCTTGTATCTCTTTAGAAATATTACTCATGTTAACAATTAAATTTTTATGTACACTCATTTTTTTTTCTTCATCAAAATTACCTGAATTATGGCTAGCCAGATCACCAATTTTAATATTTATTTTTTTTTCACCTGAACTGTTCATATTTTTTTCTTCATAATTGTTAATATTCATTGGATAGAATTTTTTTTTTTTTTTTTTTTTTTTTAATTCAGTTAATAATATTATTTAATTTTAAAATAATTAGAAAATGGATGAGACTGTTTGGTATTCTGTATATTAATTTTTTTCAAAATTTTTATGTTTTACTTTTGTTAATACATAAGAATTTATTTAATGAATATGTAAAAATATATGGGAATAAAAGAATAAATAGAACAAGTTTGTTTATGACATGCGAAAAGAGAGTTGTTCGCAAAACAATTAAAGGACAAAATAAAGAAGAATGAATAAATAAATAAATAAATAAATATATATATATATATATATATATATATATATTAGGTATATTTTTATGTGTTTATTTAAACAAGCTAATGAAAAGAATGCAAATAATCAAACAGAACCAAGTAAAATAACAAATTTGTAATTTAAACAAAAATATGTAAATAAAACAAAATGGTCACACATATATATATATATATATATATTATCTTCACAATACATTCCCAAAACAAGAAGGAATATGATTTATTATATATATATATATATATATATAAAATAAATAAGGAATATACAAATAATATAAGAAATATATTTCTAAAAATATTTATGTATTTTCAATTTATAAATTATAAATAATTAAAAATACAAACCATTTTGATATGTACATATTATGAATAAAAATACATTTTTATATGTTGGAACTCATTACAAAGTGTACAAATAAAATAAATGGTTTTTTCTTGCAAACATATTGTCCATTAATTTTTATTTTTTTTTTACCGATCCATCCTTATTAATAGTTATATTTTTAATATAGTTGTCTTTTTAAAAAAATTTAAAATAAAAAATAAATAAATAAATAAATATATATATATATATATATATATATATATATATTATACACAATTTTGTGTATATTTTCTTATATTTCTCCGTATTTTTTTTTTTTTTTTTTTTTTTATTTAAAAAATGTACGATATTTAATATATGCTAAAAATATGTTTTAAAAGGCGAATTTATTATATTTACATTATATTATTTAATTTTAATTTTTTTTTTTTATTTATTTTACTTATTATTTTATTTTTTATTTTTTTTGTCTAAGTTGTAAAATAACATGTGTATGAAACTAAAATAATTATGAGTTGTTAGACCTTGAAAATTTTATGAATTATTCTTTAAAAAAAAAAAATGTGAGATATTATAATTTTTTTATATGTTAGGGAATTATAAAATTATATAGCACATATGTATATATAAAAAAATATATAACATATATGCATACATAACAGCATACATACATATATATATATATATATATATATATATATATATATATATATGTGTTGAATAAAAATCTTGTAATATATAATATTATTATTTTTGTTTTTCTGGTAGAATATTATATTTATAAGATGAGAATAAATGACAAGGACGAGATTGTGAACATTCTGTTTACAGTATTTTTAATATTGTTACAACAATTATCTCTATTATTTATAATATTGAATAGTATAAAAAATTATATGTATTTAATATTTTTGTTTGTTGACATATGTTTATGTTTATATATAATTTGTAGTCTTTATGATAATAAGAATGCAGGTGTGAAAATATCCAACCAATGGATGATATATATGATAACCTTAACTATGAAGATGACAAGTTTTTGTTTTTTTATAAAAGATAAAATAGATACAAATAATAAGGACAGTATTTTTTTAATATATTTTAGTAATGATATATTAGCATATAACTTAATATATATAACGCCTTTTATATATTTATTATTTTCTTTAAGAAGTAGAAATATTTTAGAAAACATATTAAATAATAAAATAATAATTGAGAATATATTAAGTATTGATGTAAATATAATTAATTTATTTGATTTGATAGATATAATATTTATGTATTCACATTTAACTAGTATATATAAAATATTAACAGATAATGATGTATATAAATTAAAAAAAACATTTATTATGTTAATAATTGTATTAGTATCTTTAATATTGTTTGGTTTTTATTTTCCTATATATACTAATATTGAAAAATCTTATTCATATAATGAAAGAAAAAATTTAAGTTTTATTCAAGATGAGAAAGTAGATAAGGCATACAATAAAAATAAAAAAAATAATAATAAGGATTATAATGTCTATAGTAGTGAAGATAATAATAAATCCGACGATTATAACAATAGCGATTATAATAATAATAATAATAATAATAATGAATTAAATGATGATGTTAATCAATATATGAAAGAAAATATGGTAATTCCTAAAAATAAAATGTCTATACAATTAAAAGGAAAGAATACGAATAATAAAAAACATTTCTCATTATCAAATAATAATATATTTGAAAATAATAAAAAACAATATAATTATTATCATAATGATAATTTGGATAATAATAGGAATAGCATAATAGAAAGTAATGTATCATCTATTACATCTTTAAATTCGAAAGAATCTACATATGTTTCTTCTTATAAATCCAAACAATTATTAAAAAAAAATTATTCATCATCTATATCGTCATCATTTCATTCTGCCTCATCAAATGAAGCTTCTTCTTCAACGTATTTACCATCACTCTCTTCAATAAATTCAAGAACGAAAAAAAATAAATCCAATAAATTATATCAAAGTAGATATAAGGATGTATATACTGATGTTTATATAACAGCCAAGTTTCACTTCATCGTTGGTTTCTTTTTAATAGACACTCCATTTTTGATATACAGGTAATAATAAAAAAAAAATATATATATATATATATATATATTAAAAAATATTTATGTCTATATTTATATACATATATATATATATATATATATTAAAAAAATACTTATGCCTATACTTATATATATTTCCTTATTTTTTTTGTTTGCCCCTTTCTATTTCAGACTCCTTTTTTGTATTAGATACAAAGTGATGCTTACCCTTATAGTAAAAAATATTTTGTTCCTTCTCTTTCGATCATACAAACTAAACGAATACAGACTGATAGAAAAAGAAAAGCACAAGAAGAAAAAGAGTAAATTCGATTTTCATTTTTATAATATATTTAAATATGACAGTGAAACCAATGCTTATGGAAATGATAGAAATTTGGAAATCGACAGAGAAGCATCAGCAAATATCCTACAAAGGGTTGATCATAATAATAATGCTTTAGAACATAATAGTTTATATGAAGAAAAAAAAAAAAAAAAAGAAAAAAAAAGAAGAAATAAATTATACAATGAAAGATCTATTTCAAGATTAAACAAAAAATATTTAAACGGATATATTAAAAGTAGGAATAGTTTAGAATTTAATTTAAAAAAAAGTAAAGAAAGAAATAATAATATTTTAAAAAAAATGAAAAAGAAAAAGAAGAAAAAAAAAAAAAATCAAGTATTAGAAATATTCAAGGAAGAATTCAAAAAAAATTCTTTAAAGGAATTTTATGAAAAAATAACA
>NC_031489.1:843874-847087 GCF_001602025.1 Plasmodium gaboni | reverse complement strand
TAGAAAGATATATTAATGATAATAATAATGATGATGATAATAATGATGATGATAATAATGATGATAATGATGATGCTAACCCAAATGAAGAACATGATGATATCGAAATTATGAATGTGCATCCTATGGATACTAAAAAAGATAAACATCTAATAATAGATAATAATATAAATGAAAATAATGTTACACATAATAATGATCATAAAGAGAATCATATAAATAAAAAAAGTGAAAAGAATTGTTGTAAAGGTAATAATATAAAAAATAAAATAAAATCAGAAACAACAAAATCAATAGTGAGAAGTAAAGAGAAATTGAAACCTTCTTGGAAAGATAAATTTCGTATGAGAAGAAAAAGAAGGAATTTTTTAAGATTGATTTATAAATTAAAATATAAAAGAGATATTCCTATATATCATTTTCAATTACGAGATCATTTATTAGCTTTATATAGTTTTTTATTTAAAGGTTGGAATACTGTAAATTTTGTATATTTTGATGATAAATTAATTTTTTCATATATAAAAAATTTTAGATTTATGTTAGTAATATTACTAGATTATATAATAAAAATCGGGATAACATTTTTATTTATTTTTATATTATTAAGAAGTCATATGTTTATAAAAAATAAAGATGTTATATATATACATGACATACCTATAAAAAAGAACCTTGTTGAAAATAATTTAAGATTTCCACAGAGTTTTAATCTTTATAAATATTCAAATATACCCTTACCAAATAATTCTATAGATATAAAATATATAAATAGATATGTAGAAGATCATAATGATAATAATACATATATATATAGTAGTAATAATAATAAGTTGAAAGGATATATAAATATGGATATTTCACATAATATGTTTAATTCAAAATGGAATGAAATATTTTTAATAGATAAAATATATTTATATATATCAATAATATATTTCTTTATCTATTTTTTATTATTT
This sequence comes from Plasmodium gaboni, assembly GCF_001602025.1. Classification (NCBI taxonomy): domain Eukaryota; phylum Apicomplexa; class Aconoidasida; order Haemosporida; family Plasmodiidae; genus Plasmodium; species Plasmodium gaboni. Next base: position 846,125 of record NC_031489.1, on the reverse strand, counting down.
ATACAAACCTCTACTTTTCTAGATATTTTATTTGTTGCTATATTTAATACTATAGCACATTTATCTTTCTATTTTTCATTGAAACAATTCATTTTATTTTTTTATACATTCAATGGTAATATATATAATAGAGATTATATATATTATCGTCTTAATATAAGAAAGCTAAATTATCACTTTGAATATTTCTTTCTTCTATTCTTTAATATCCATTATTTTATATCATTCATAAAACACTTTCCTCTTTTTATGCGTATCATTTTTAATATAAAGCATATATACTACTACAGAAATTCGCACGCAAGTAAGAAATTGATAAAACAAAAAAAAAAAAAATACGTAAATAAATAAATAAATAAATATATATATATATATATATATATATATATATATATGTGTGTGTGTGTGTAATATATATGTTATATTATATTTATATATTTTTTTTTATTTTAGACTCTGGGGATAAGGAACTTAAATATTCTGTCAGTGTGTATATTTTATTTTTACTATGCAAATATTGCTATGCCCCTATAAATTTGAATATGCTTTTATTTGGTCAGAATATATTAAATAATATTATATTGATAGATAATATTAATAGTTATACCTGGTTAAATATTTTTCTACTCATATTATTTAAGACCATACAAATATTAATGACACAAACAAATTATTTCATTATAGGTCTTTTCATTCTACATATACTTTTATATATTATATATGCAATACATGCACAAATATTAAGATATATTATTCTTAGAAAAATTGAAATATTATATGTTTTTAAAAATATTCTAATTTCTATGTATAATGAAATACCACTCGTACCAGATAATAATTCACCATATACCACCTGCACAGATATATTAAAATATTATTCAGAAGAGGGATTCTTCTCCTCAGAAAGTAAAACAATAAAAATTAAAAAATATGTGTATATATATATATATATATATATATGTCTACTTTTATGTATATGCATATATTTATTTGTTTAATTAAATTATTTCCCGCATTCACTTTTTTTTTTTTTTTTAAACAGGCAACATGATACCAAATTTTATTTGAATGGGGACTCCTTCAAAAGGAATAACACATAAATAAAAAAAAATATATCAACATATAAATATATATATATATATTTATATTATATATGCTTTACTTTTTTTGTTCAAACTCTGCACGATAATTTATATTTGTTCAATTGTTTATATGTTTTTATATGGCATGAAAAAAAAAAAAAAAAAAAAAAAAAAAAATATACATAATATATATATATTTTTTTGACCATATAACTATACATTTTCAAATTAATTATTATGACTAAAAATAATTAATTAATTTGATATTTAAAGAAAAAAATTATTTTTTTTTTTCTTTTTTCTCTACTTTTAAAATGCATTTTATATTTTTTCTTATTTAATGTTCATATATATATATTTATATATGTGCTTCCCATTTTTACATATCAATCAAACTGTTGATAATAGCTAGTTGAACATTTACATCATCTTCATTTGTATTATCATAACTATAAGGAGAGGATGAAGATATTAATCCTTCTTCTTCATGTCCATTATTATAACATTGTATATCCCTGTCCTTATCTTTTTTTTCAAGTTCGTTTGAGTTCATAATATCTAAAGGTTTCTCAGAATAAATTCTTTCTTTTTTATAATTCCCTTCTCTTATTTCATTTTGTGTGGGTGTCTTGTTTAATAAATCACAAGATGATCTACTCTTCATTGAATAAAACATATGCTGGTTATTATTTATGATGTCTTCATTATTTGTCTTATCCACATTATAGGATTTACATAAATTATTATAATAATAATAATTATTATTGTTATTATTATTATTATTATTATTATTATTATTATTATTATTGTTATTATTATTGTTGTTATTTTTTCTTCTATCATTATCACGAGTGTCCGTTATATCCTGATTGTTATTATTCATGTTCCTGTTAGACATATTTTCAAATATATTTTCTCCTTCATAATTTCTATTATGCATGCTATTATAATCTTTTATAATTCTTTTTACGTTTAAAGAGTTATGAAGAGCTGTATTATTTATATCTTTTTCTTCTGAAATACTATTTTGAAAGGGGATCCTGTTGCCTCTAGCATCATTATTATGAATGTGATGATTATAATGAATATTATTCTCATGGTTAAAATGATGCTGATTGTTATTATAAATTATGTTGTTATTATTTATATTATGTATATTATTTATATTA
>NC_031489.1:841314-843574 GCF_001602025.1 Plasmodium gaboni | reverse complement strand
TATACATTAACACATATAATATTATTTTGTTTTATTTTATTTAAAAAAAAAAAAAAAAAAAAAAAAGATAATAACGTAAAGAATGAATAAACAAAATAAATAGGTCTAATAATTTATTAGCTCATAGTCTCAAATAAAATTTTCAACAATTTTGTTTTTTAAAATGTTCATATGAAATGTATATTTATAATTTCCATCAAATGGGTAATACAACTGTTACTCTTTATTAAAGCCATCAAATATTTTTAAACGCAAATAAATAAATATATATATATATTATATGTATATATATTTATATGTTTGTATAAGCCATAGCTATTTATATATATTTTAAGGTCATTATTTTTTTTTTTTGGAAGATTAAAAATTTATCATTATTTGTATTATTCCCTTACAATAACATTGTAATTGTATATGTATTAAGATAAAAATATAATGTTATAAATATTATAGTTTTGTGCACACAAAACTACTAGAACCATAAATGAATAAATAAATAAATAAATAAATAAATAAATAAATAAATAAATAAATAAATAATATATATATATGTATATTTTATTTTATTTTTTGTAGTGGTTCATTTATATTTATAATGTTCCTATGACACGACATATACACACTAAATTTTTATTTTTAATTTTTTAATTTTTAATTTTTAATTTTTTAATTTTTAATTTTTTAATTTTTAATTTTTATTTTTTATTTTTTATTTTTTAATTTTTATTTTTTATATTTTATATTTTATTTTTTAAAATGAAAAAAAAGTACACATATATATTTAAAAGGATTTCTTCCAAATATTTTTCATACTTTAATAAGGGTACTAAATTATCATGTGGTAACAAAGAAAGAATGACAAAAAATCATAAACATTATTATTCAACTAGTAAAGAAAAAGACGATTTTCCTCATTATCATAATCTTGATTTTATGAAATATATTTTTTCAAATAATAATAATGATAAGATAAAAGATATAAAAACATGCACTTCTGTTGATAGTACTAATCCAAATGTTTGTACAGATATTTACAATTATAAATTAATTACTATTATTTTAAATAATACATTATGTTCACATTCCTATGAAATTATAAAGAATTCAAATGTTTTAATATGTGCAGATGGTGGGGCTAATCGTTTATATGATTTATGTTCCACAATAAATGAAAAGCATATAAGCAATTATTGTATGAACAATAATATATGCCTTGAACAGGGTATACAAGTAAATAAAAATGATTATAAAAAAGAACAAATAAAGAAAAGGGAAGAACAAAATATATCAAATCATATTATAGAACATACAAATGACAAAAATGTTATTGCTAAACAATTATATGATTTATTTAATAATAATAAATTAACAATAAATATGGATACAAAAAAAAAACAGAATAAAAATACTATAGAAATTTTACCAGATTTTATTTGTGGAGATTTTGATAGCATATACCCACATGTATATAAACATTATAAAAATGAAGGTGTTTTATTTGAAAAATGTCCAAATCAAGAAAATACAGACTTAGATAAATGTATTGAAAAAATAAAACCATATATTAAACAAAACGATAAAATTCTTGTACTAGGAGCTACAGGAAATAGATTTGATCAAACATGTGCAAATATATCTTCTTTATATAAAAACGTACAAACAATAAATAATATTTATTTAATAGGTGAAAATAATTTCATATTTTTATTAAAAAAAGGAAATCATGTTATACATATAAATTTAAATCCTTTTGAAAAAGGATGTGCTCTCTTACCAATTGGAGCAAAATGTAAAGTGAAAACAGAGGGACTTAAATATAATTTAAATTATGAATATTTAAGTTTTGATTCCTTAATCAGTTCATCTAATGAAATTATTCAAAATGAAGTGAAAATATCTAACGATACTCCTATTATTTGGAATTCGCAATTAAAAAAATGAGCAATTTTTTGTCATAAGAAAGGGAACTACGACAAAAATATATGTATATATATAAATTTATTTATTTATGTATATATATATATATATATTTTTTTTTATGACTAGCCAAAATGATAACAAGAAAAAAAAAAAAAAAAAAAAAAAAAAAAAAAAAAAAAAAAAAAAAAAAAAAAAAAAAAAAAAAAAATATAAATATATTTTTTTTTTTTTTATTTTTTTTAAAAAAAAAAAAAAAAAAAAAAAAAAAATATTTATTTTAATATAATTTATTATAAAAAAAAATATATTATAATAATTTTATTTTTTTTTTTTTATTTTT
>NC_031489.1:838763-841014 GCF_001602025.1 Plasmodium gaboni | reverse complement strand
ATATATATATATATATATATATATTTATATATATATGTATATACATTTGCGTGTGTGTCGTATACCTTTCTTTCATTATAAATATAAAAAAAAAAAAAAAAAAAAAAAAGACTTAATTAAATAGAATTAAAAATAGTTTATTTTTGTTTATATTATAATTTAAATGAATTATAACAAAAATATTGAATTAAAATGTATGGTAACAAAAACAAATATGATGTGGTCAGGAAAAATATTGGCGACAAGCCAAAAAATTTTTTTTTTTTTTTTTGAAATAAAAATAAATGGTTAGCTTATATATATATAATATATATATAATATTTATAATGTATACATATATGTGTGTATTTTTTTTTTTATACTTTACATAAATGGTATTTCCGTATATACCTCATTTTTATTCTTTGATTTATGCTTTACCTTTTTGTTTTCAAATGTTTGCTCAAAATTTGTATCGTGTTCATACATAGATGTATTAGTTTTTTTAAATTTAGTGTTGATATTATTTTGATTCATTTGATATGAACTAGTAGAATTGTGTTTTTTTAGTTGTTCTTCATTTATATTTTGTGATGTTTGAATATATATATCAATTGTAAAGGGATAAATGTTTACTTCTTTTTGGTGTGGTATATCTAATGATAATAATGCATTGGAAACTTCAATATGGAATGTTGAGCTATCTGGAACAAATACTTTTTCTTTTGAATTATCTTTTTTACTTTTACATATATGATAAAGATTATTTAAAGATATTTTATCTATATATTTTTTAGGTATAATATCTGTTTCGATTGTATGTAATAATATATTATGTCTTCTTATTAATAAAGAGAGTAATTTTGGTGATTGTGTTTTTTTAAAAGCTTGATTTATTAAATTGATATATACTGGTAAGAAATTAAATATACATTGTGAACTTAAAAAGCTTGTAATTGCTATAGGCATCCATAAGATTCCTCTTATATCAATACCATCATTTATTATACTTTCTTTTAAATGTATAAATAATTTATCTACATTTTCAACATAATCTAATTTCCCTGCTGCAATTAAAGCATATGCACATAAATATTTATTAATAACATAATTATTTTTTTTAATATTCTCTTTATTTTGTAATATATTTGTATTATTATTATTACACATATTATTAGTATAATAATTTTGTGTATTATTATTAGCATTTTTTTTAATTTTTAAATAATTTTGTGATTGCATATATTTTTTGTTTTCATTTGTTTTTTTATAATCCATCATTTTGAGTTGCATATTAATATCAAATTTTTTTTCTCTTTCATTTAAATAATGGTTAATTTTTTCATAAGACATTTTTAATAATTCTATATCACGTATTCTAACTTTTGAAAATGCATAAATTATTTTAATAATATCGATAGAAGAAAATTTATTAAAATGACATTTCATATAATCACAAATAGTTTCATAAAAACTCACATCTTCCAATGAAGCATCAGCATATGTATTTACAATAATACTAATTTCATTGCATGTATAATTTTGAATATTATTTTGAACATATTTGGCTAGCATAAACATACAAAATTCATCAATATATTTACAAGTACCAATTGTAAATATAAAATTTGTAACTAGCATAGGAGGAATTAATTCTAAATTTTCACATATTAAATCAGAGTGTGCATATAATATATTATTATCAATATGACTAAATATATATTTCATAATATATATTAACAATATTTTTGATATAATTATATTTTTAATTGTATATAATTTTTTTTGTAAATAAATATAATTTCTTTTATTAAGTTGAATATTTTTATATTCATAATCTATAATATTATTTATAATTGAACTATTATTATTAGTTGTTACATTTCCGTTTTTTAAATAATCATTTTTTTTAATATCATCAAAATTAATATTTTCTTTATTATATATATTATCTGGATAAATAAAATTATTATGATGATGATTATTATGATTATTACTATAATTTTCTTCCCTTTGAATATTTTCAATATCACATGTGTGCGATTCATTTAAAGAATTTGTAATTACGTGATCAAGATTGAAAACTGTTTGTTGATTATTCTTATTGTGTTCATTAATTGTATTGTGTGTTTGTTTTGAAATGTTTTTATCATTAAGATAATTGTCATATGAATTGCTCAAGAGGATACTATCACAATTATTATTATCACAATTATTATTATCACAATTATTATTATCATAATTATTATTATCATAATTATTTTCATAATTA
>NC_031489.1:828847-838734 GCF_001602025.1 Plasmodium gaboni | reverse complement strand
ATAATTATTTTCATAATTATTTTCATTATTATTATTATTTGTAATTTTGTTTATGAGATTCATATAATTTGACAATATTTCTACTATACTTATGTAATAGTCTTTATTTTTAATATCATTTACTGTCATTATTAAAAGATAATCATATAAATATAAAAAAGATATATCATTTCTTTTTGAACAAATGGTTTTATAAATATTTGTAAATATTTCCATAAATATTCTTTTATTTATATATTCTTTATTTTTATAAATAAATTTATTACATGTATTATTAGGATTATTATTTTTTATAATATTATTTTTTTCATTAGAAAATGATATATTATTATGATGTAATAAAGTTAATATAATTAATATATTTTTAATATCTTGAGAATTTAATATTTTATAATTCATTCTTTTTATTATATCTAAAAATATATCTTTATTAAATCTATGAATATTATGAAGAAATATATTTGTATTTATATAATAAGAAATATTTTGTGTATTAGATTTACAATTTTCTTTTTTTTCTATATTCATATAATTAATTGGAAAAAATATATTATAATTAATATAATTTTTATCAACAATTTTATCTTTATAATTCCATATATCACATTTTTTTATTTGACTTATAAATTTATATACATCATTATCAAAAAGATATTGTAAACATTTATTTTTATCAATATTTTTAAGAATCTCTTCTTTGTTTATTTTACCCTTTTCAATATTATGAATATAGTAGATATTATTTTGTCCACATTTATTATTATCACTACAATATTTATTCGTCTGATTGGAGATATTACAATAATTATTGTTCACATCAAACAAATGTTTATAATAATTATTATTATTAATATTATTATTGTTGTTGTTGCCACCTTGTAGAGGTGGTTTATTTTCATAGAACATATGTTTAGATTTTATTATAAAATGAAAAAGCTGAATATTATATGATATATATTTTATTATATAAGATGTTTCTAAAATCTCCTTCTCTGAACATTCTTTCTGATAATCTTTACAATCAATTAAATATTTATAATCTTTAAATATATCATCTATATTTGTTTTGTCATAGTTATAAAAAAAAAATTCTAAATCCTTTTCATTCTTAATATCTTCAATATTTTTATAACACTTCATATCATATTTCTTCTTCCCTACAAGATTACAAACATTCTTACCAAAGTTATAATAAATATGAGAAATTTTTTCTTTTGCATTTTTTATATTTTTATATTTATAGCAGTACTTCAAATAAGTGTTTCTAATCATATTAAAAAAAAAAAAAAAAAACACACACACATAATATAAATATATATATATATATTATATATATATATATATATATATATATATATATATATATATTATATATATATATATATTTATATATATATATGTGGCAATAATATTTTATGTAGATAAATTTCTATTTATATATAATATCTAACATTATAAATTAATACAATATAATATAATATAATATATGTTTTTAATATATATACAAAGTCAAAGATTACATAACATATATAATAAATATAAATATATATATATATATCATATATATGTTTTATTTTTATATTCCCTTCTAATATAAAAAAAATTGAAAAAAAAAAAAAAAAAAAAAGTATGATGAAGATCCTTCCCTTTTTACAATATATCATAAATTAAAAAAAAAAAGGAAAAAGAAAAGGAATTTTTTTTTTTATAGGTAAAAAATTTATAACATTAAAATAATATCTATGGGGTCAACAAATACGCTGTATTATATATATATATATATATATAATATAATATATATATAACTTTTTATAAATATTATTAAATAATTCATATTATATTTTATATATATAATTTCTTTTCTTTTTTTGGATGATATATATATTCAATGATTGACTTAATAGAACTATTAATATGATATACATAAAATAAAATATTTGATATAAATATAATATAATATATAAATAACATTAATGCTTAAAAAAATATATATACATAATATATTATATATATATATATATATATATATATATATATATATTTTTATATATATATTTTTATATAAATATATTATTTTATCTTTTCACGATTTAGTTGTTTTTATTTTTATATATTTGTCACTTTTACCTGATGTTTTAAAATTTCATTTTTTCTTCTGAAATTATGTATTAAATACAAATATATAATATATATATATATATATTTTATTTCATTTTTTATTTTTTATTTTTTTTTTTGTTTAAGTGATCTTAAAAAAAATGGATAGTAAGATAAAATGTAATATTAAATTGAGACGTCCTAAAAAAGATAGTTTAAAAGAAAAAGGGCATAAAATAAATGAAAATGTGTTGAATATTTTTAAAAAGAAAGAAGAAGAAGATGATGAAGATGAAGAAAATAATATAAAAGATGAAGGTAGAATTGAACATATAAAATGTATAAAAGAAGGGAAGGTTTTAATTGATATAGAAAAACAAAAAGAAAATTCAAAAGATCATTTATATTTAAATTTTTTAAATAATTTAGAAAATAAATTAAATCGTATACAAAATAAAAAAGAAATCATATATTTAAATTTTCCAAATAAATCTAATAATAATAATAATAATGATGATGATGATATAAAAAGTAATATATCCTATCAATATGATCATCAAGATATGAACTCATCAATACATTCTAATAATAGCGAATCAAGCGAAAAAGACTCAGATATTGAAATAAAAAATTTATCAAGTTTTATTATACATAAAAATAAAAATAATTTAAAATTAAATAATAATGAAAAAAAACATGCGGAATTAGAAAATAATAAAATCAAGACGAAACATAAAAATTATGATGATACATATAATATGGACCATCAAAATAATGATGATAGCTCCAATCAAAATAATGATGACAGATCCAATCAAAATAATGATGACCCCTCCAATCAAAATCTTACACATATATACAAGGTAACAGAAAAAAATTTAACATTCAAAAGAAAAATTCTTATAGATAAATTTGACAAAAATAATAAAGATGTACTGTTAAAAAATGAAATCAATTTATATGACGATTTTAAAGAACACAATATAAAAATTGATAATTATGGAACATATATTTTAAAAAAAATGGGATATAAGGAAGATGTATATAATGAATATATTAATAAATATTATAATGAATCCAGTGAACAAAATTATTTCGATAAAATCTATAATAATTTACAGTCAAGAGATTTCCGTTTCACAGGTGTAGGAGCAGAAGAGGAGATGAAACAAAATATGGAGAATATAAAAAAGGGGAATGTAAATTATGAGCTCAAGGGGGACCACACGCATAAGAATGATGACAATGATAATAAGAATGACGACAATGATAATAAGAATGACGACAATGATAATAAGAATGATCAATATAAAAAATTTAAAAAACATGACATATATGATAAAAACAAAAAATGTGATAGATATGATAAAAACAAAAAATGTGATAGATATGATAAAAACAAAAAATATTATAGATATGATAAAAATGACAGCTCCAACTCTGACGACAGTAGTCAAGAGAGTCTACATAATGAAGATAATACATCGAGTATATCAAATAATGTATACGATAAAATAAATAAACCTACTAAACATTCAAATGACAAATATAAATTATCCAATAAAAGCAACTCAACTAATAGTTCTAATAATAAATATGATTATAAAAAAAAAACAAATAATAATATAGAAGAACACAAATATTCATCTAAGATAGCAAAATATAATAATGATAAGAATTATGTTTTTTTTGAAGGGTTGATAGTAAAAATTAATTTAGAAACACATGAATTTTATAAATGGAAAGGAATTGTTTTATATAAAATAAAAAAGGAAAAAGAAGAGAGTGAAAAACAAAAAACAAAAAATACATATACATATATATACGGATTGTTAATATTTAAACATTATAAATATATTCTTCCATATAAAAATATTATTAAACATAAATTAAAAGATATGAAACATAATTTATATACACAAGAAGAAAATAATAATATATGGACACATTTTATTAATGAATTAAATATTAAAATGAAATCAAATAATCATAATAATTATTCAAATCATGATAAGAATCAATATTTTAATATATCACAAATAAAATCCAACTATCTAGAAACAACAATAAGTCAAGATATGCTCAAATGTAAAATAGTAAATAAAAATTTAAAACATCCAATGAAAGAAAATAATTTGTATAAAGAAACTGTTGAATTAAAAAAAATTAAATCGAATCATGCTTATGTGCAAATAAGAAAAAAGTACATATTGAAAGTCTCACTGGATGATATTTGTCAATATGTATAAAAAAAAAAAAAAAAAAAAAAAATATACATATTATATATATTTTATATATATATAACAGTATATTTTTTTATGTTATTAATTTTTTTGTTAACCTATATAAATATATGTATATATATATATATATATATATATGTTTATATATATATATTTTTTTTTATTTGTGTGCCTTATTAAAAAATGTCTTGCGACATTTATTTTTTGTTTCCTTATCTATGTTTTAAAAATAACAAAACAATCATGTTTTTTAATTTTTAAATAATTCTATTTTTTTTTTTTTTTTTGTTATAAACTTTTATGAAACATATTTGTTATATAAATTTTTGAATATTATTTTGTAATATATATCACGTAATTATATTCTTTAACCATCTTATCTTTTCATATATATATATATATAATATATATATATGTGTGTGTGTTTGTGTCTATATTATTACTTCGTTTTGATTCATCAAATGAAGAGTTCATTATATGGCCCTTAAGAATTTATACACAAATTTATTCAATACATATTATATCATTATTTTTAATTTATGATAGTTTAATTTTTTTTCTCTTTTTTCCATATTTATATGTGAGGCAAAATTTTATGGTAACAAAAAAAAAAAAAAAAAAAAAAAGATTAGGAAAAAAGTTGAATTTGTATTAAACCGACATAATAAAAAATAATGATTTTATAATATAAATATAAAAATATAACAAAATATATAAAAATATATAAATATATGATAGATGTGAAAAGAAAAATATTCTAGTAAAGAATCAAAATAAACAAATGATAATATAATAGAATTATAAAATATTATTAAAACATTTAGCACCATGAACTAAAAAAAAAAAAATAAAATAAATGAAATAATAAAAAATCTACATTATATATAACAGCATGTAAGGGTTCCCCTTTTTTCTTTAATTAAATGATAAAAAAAAGAAATTCAAACAATAACATAAAAAAAAAAAAATAAAATAAAATAAAAAAATAAAATAAAATAAAAAATAAAATAAAATAAAATAAACCATTGGGAAAGGGTGTACATATATATTACTTTATATATGTAATATATATATATACATATGAATACACAAAAAAAAAAAAAAAAAATATACATATATATTATGATGAAAAAAATACATATTTTTAATTTTACAATACATATATATATATCAATTTGAATAATATGTGTTTGTACATATTATCAATTATTTTAAAAAAAACATTTTTTCATTTTTATCAATTTCTTTTCAATTTTCATTCTGTTCAAAATTAAAGGCAATTTTTGAAAAGTCATTTGTCTTCCTTCTTGTATATACCATTCAACATCGTCATAATTAGAAACACTAATTAATTTAAAATGTTTTAAATAAAGTCGCTTCGGATGTAACGTTATATCTCCATTATAATTCTATAAAAAAAAAAAATAATATATATATATATATATACATACATATATTATATATATATATTCACTTATATTTATGTACATATCACATTTTTTATTAATTACAAAAAAAAAAATTCAAAATTATTTAATAAATTTCTCAATTCCATTTTTTACAAATAATCTTTTATATTTACCTGCATGGCTATCGATCCAGCATTTAATCCTCTTATGGTTGGAGATAAATCAAGTAAAGCCATTAGTCTTAATATATATCTCATATTTTCTTTAAATAATATTTCCATAGATGACATTAAAAAACCTGCTCTCCAATTGCCAGAACTTCCTCTCCATTTGACTGGCTTACCAGCCTCACCATGCACACGCACTCCAGTAAATGGAAATACGTGTGGATTAACTTGAGAAACAATTTTATATTTCACTGATAATATCTGATTTAAATTATGTGCAGGTATATCACTTTTCAATGAACCATCATGAAAATACATATTTTTAAATTGTACACTATTTATTATAGTATACTCTTCATTCAATAAATTTATATTCCTATATTCATTAATATCTATATATTTATTACTTGAATTACCATTTTCATATGTTTTTTCAATTAACATATTTTCATTCTCCCAACTATCTGTTATTTCGGTTCCCTTTTTTTCTATACTTAACATATCTTTATTATTTTTTTTTCTCTTCTTTATTTTTTCTTTATCCAATATAACACCATCACCAATTTCATTTCTTAATACTTGATTTATACATATATCTTCTTCTTCGAAATCATCATAATCAACATCACCATTATCATCATATTTATTATAATCATTCATCTCATTATTATTAATCTTATCCTTTTTATTCTTATCTTCTTTCAAAACAACCAAATCATTTTTATCTCCCTTATGAATATGTAATTGATCTGGAAATTTTATATTATTATTATTATTGTTATTATTATTGTTGTTGTTATTGTTTTTTTTTTTGTTGTTGTTGTTGTTATTATTATTGTTGTTGTTATTGTTTTTTTTTTTTTTTTTCAACTTTTCTCCTGAACTGTTCAGGTCATTATTTGATACAAAAAAGCTAGCTACTACCATTTCATTATCATTATTTTTTAAAATATGATCATTTTTGTTTCCTACAAATTCGACATCTCCATTATTATGTATATAATCCTTATTCATTTTATTATTAATTGGTTTATTAATAAATTCATTTTCCAAAATGGTTTTACTTAAAATATATTCTTCCTTCATACAAGTATCAATGGTTGCACATGAAGAATTTTTATTTTCATAATTATGTACATTATTTGAAATGGATGGTTGTGGTTCATTTAAATTTTTATGTTCATCATCCAAATTGATATTACTATTATAATAATGATTATTATTACTATAATTATTTTTCCAAGTATCAGCATTATTACATGTTTTTTCACTTTTAATATCTGAACTTTCTAAACTCCTTGATAGAGCTAATCCGTCTGAATCTTCTTTTAAGAGAATTCGATTTTTATATAAAGTATTACTATTCAAAATAAGTTTGCTATTATTTAATTCCTTTATAGACATAAATCTATAAACATTTTCTTTGTTATATTTTTTCTCTAACAATTTGAAAGGTTGTAATAAATATGGAAAAGAGCAGCTAGCCAAAACTGCCGTATAAATTAAAACATTTGGAGAGTTCATATAATTTAGTACTATATGTCCATCTTCATCACAACTAAAATTATTATTTTCACATTCTGCTCTAGTAACTGTAATATTTAAAACTAAATTTGTTTTTATAAAAGCTTCAAGAAATGTCATATCACCATATAAATTATAAATAAGTTTAACAATTTTATCGATATCATAAAAATTCCCTTTTTTATAAATATTAAAAAATGAATAAAACCAATTTTCTGAAGAAAAACAAGAAACGATATTATAAATAAAATTAATATTAAACTCATCTAACAATTCGTTATTTGTTCTAGTACAAATCCAAGCTGCAACAATGCTACCAGCAGATGTTCCACAAATTATTTGTGGCAAAATATTATCTTCAAAATTTTCAACAAAATCGTTTGTATTATTTTTTCTAATAGGGAAATTCTCATTCTTATTAGGTTCTTCAGAACATTTATAAAAAGGATTTAGACTATCAAATAATATATTTTTTTTCTTTCTTTCTTTCAAATCATTAGCATTCATATTTATATCTTTCTTATTAAAATTAAGCTCTCCATCTTCTTTAATAGGAACCTTTTTATTATTCATATTACAACTTTCATTATAATTAGTAATATTATTACATAATGTGTTCAATTTCTTTATTGGTTTTTTCTTATCCTTCATATTATTATACTCTTTCAATATTACCCTACGATCTGTGCAAAAAAGGTTAAATTCATCGCATATGGAAGAATGATAGACACTACCATTAGAAGATGAAGAATTATCATAATGAAAATTATTATAATCATCACATTGGTTGTTATAATCATCACAGTGGTTGTTATAACCATCACATTGGTTGTTATAATCATCACATTGGTTGTTATAACCATCACAATTATTTTTATTACCATTTTTTTTTTTATTTTCCTTTATATCTTGTTTCATATTATTAATATATATTTTTTTTTTTTTGTCAAAATCTCCTGGTGAAACTTTTTTCTCCCTACTATTGTTACTGCTTGATATAATATTTCTTTTTTTTTCATCTTGACAATCCTTATATATATCCTTCTTATTATTGTCATCATTAATATCATTTGTGTAACTACTGCGAGATAACTTTTCTTCCTTTGTTTGCTCCATTGTAAGTTTCTTAGCGTAGTCATTAAAATAATCGGCATTTATTGAAGATTTTAAGAACACTTCTAAGACTCCGAAATGATGTAGACCTAAAATGGCCCCGCCACTTAAAAACAATGCAGTATTCCCCCATTGTCTAAATATATCTTTAAAATATTTTTTGATAACTAGATATTCATCTGAGAACTTATAATTGATATTCATTTGCTTTTGTTGTTCTATATAATTTTCTAAAAAATTTAATCCATTCATTACATTATTAATAAATTCTGTTACAATCAAATGAGGTATTGAATAAGTTTTACAATAATATTTTTCTTGAAATATTCCTTTTATTCTTGGTGAAGTAGCTATTTTTATATCTTCTAGAAGTAATAAAATATCTTTATTTAATAAATTAATTTGTATACTTTCTGATGTTTTTTTTAATAAATGTACATCATAAATATTAATGTAATCGTCATTTTCATTTATATGAACAGTTTTTCCAGTTAACACATCCATACTGTATGCATATTTTATATAATCATCATAATTATTACATGTATTCATTAAACGTTCTATATGAAATATACTATCATCCTTTTCATTTTTATAAACTATGGGTTCTTCATTCTCACATTTCTTCTTCTTCTTATTATTATTATTTGATGAACATGATGAAGATGATGTCTCTGCATTTTTCTTCTTTCGAACGAAAAAATTGAAATCTTTACATTTTGTTATCATCCAAAACGATGTATTTTCAAAAAAATATATAAAAAAACGAATCAATAAATATATAAAGGCATTTAAAGAAAATACAATCATTAATATTACAAATATAGGCAACTTTAAAAAATAATGTGCACTCCAATTTTCATAGTTCAACTTCTTGCTCTTTTTCTTCCTGTTATTTTTTAAAGAATCTAAACTAAACTCTGGAGTTTTCATCGTATATTATATGAGGATGAATAATCGAAATCTTTTACAAAGAACAGCGGAATCTTCATTTAAAGAAACATTAAAAGGGCAAAATAAGCGAAAATATAAATAAATAAATAAAAAATATATATATATATATATGTAGTATATGTAAAATATGTAATATATATATATAAAGATTAATATAAATGTGCAAACAAACCATAAAATACAGATCAATAATTTTCTTATTAATTATTAATAGGTATATAACTATGGCTCATTGAGCAAATAATAAAAAAACTAACAAAAAAAATAAAGTATATAAATAAATATATAAAATGAAAAAGTATAAAATGAAAAAATATAAATATATATATAATATGAATATATTTATATAATTACTTTTTCAAAATAATTATATTATTTTT
>NC_031489.1:828048-828747 GCF_001602025.1 Plasmodium gaboni | reverse complement strand
ATAATTACTTTTTCAAAATAATTATATTATTTTTAATAACATATGCATATATATATATATATATATATATATATATATATATTCTATTATTATTATGTAAATTTTTTTTATTAATATCATATAATAAAAATATATTTATTTATACATATATGCTTTTATATAAATAAGATATATTATTTATATATATATAATACTACAAATCTAATATAATATATATAATATTATGATGTATTTATAATATATACATATATATAATTATATATTAAACTATTTTTTTATATGTTATATTTTTTTATTTGTGTTCAAAATTTTTTTGTATGCAATATAATATATAAAAAAAAAAAGAAAAAATATATATTTTATATAATAAATAACATATATATATTATATATAAATGTATAGGTTTTATTTTAAAAAAAAAAGGAAAGAAAGATAATAATATTATACATATAATAATATTTTTTCTTTTTGAATGAACTAATATATTTATAAAATTTAAATGAAAAAGTTAAAATATTATTATTACATATTTTTTATATTTTTATTGAGGAATTCTTTGTTTTGAAATAATTATCATTATATATCAAATAAAAAGACTAATTACAATATAATATATATATATAATATATATGTTGTTTTTTTTGTTTCTTTAATATATTCATATTTGTATATATTATATATATATATATATATATATAT
>NC_031489.1:817362-827948 GCF_001602025.1 Plasmodium gaboni | reverse complement strand
TTTTTTTTTTTTTTTTTTTTTTTTTTTTTTATTTTTTCCTATTTTTTTTTTCATTTTGTATTTTTATTTAAATGATAAAAAAAAAAAAAAAAATTTATAATATTCCTTATTTTATTAAAAAAAAAAAAAAAAAAAAAAAATAAAATAAAAAAAGAAAAGAAAAGAAAAAATGAAAAGAAAAAATAAAATAAAATAACAAATATTTTTTAATTAAAAAAAAATAAGAATAAAATATTAAATTAAACATATTCGTACATTTATATACATAATTTCTTATTTATTTTAAGTGCATTTGATTTATTTTTTTTTATAAAGTTTTTTTCTCTTATTTTCATATTTTTTTTTTTTTTTTTGTTTTTTTACGTTATAAATAGATATTCTTATAAAAGTTGTCTAAAAATATTATATTAATTCATCATTCCATTATTATCTATATATTTTAAAAAAAAGAAGAAAAAATAATAATTATAAATATTACATCTTTAAAGAATTATAATTAAATAGTTTCCTTTTTATAAGTTAATTTCATTTTCTTTATTTTTTTTCTTCAAATTGTAATTTTAAAAACGAATTTGAATATATTTTAAAATAAATTAAGAAAATATATATGTCTATAAACACATTTTAATCTTATATATTACATAAATTAATTTGTAACATGACAAAAAAATAAATATATATTTTTTAGACATATTTAAAATGTATATAACATAAGGAAGAACACAACACATATATAATATATATATATTTAATAATAAGAATAAACCTTTTTTTGCAGTATTGTAATGATAAAAAGAGATACATATATTTTTTAATATAAATTAAGAATAAAAAAAAAGGGAAGAAGTAATAATATACTTATTTATTATGTGACATATAATGTAATGGTTATAACTTTTTATAATATTATTATTCGAAAAAATAATAAAATATTATATGTCATATATATAATATATGTAATGTATTTTGAAAATAAAAATATGTTATTCTTAACTTTGATATTGAGAATTAATGAAAGAAATATTTTATTTATTTTAAATCTCAAAATATAAAGATAATAATATATATTCTTTTTTAACTTCCTTTCTTTTAAGTGTTATTCTTATCATATATATTTTTTTTTAACAGTTTCATTAGTGTCTATATTATTGGAAAAAAAAAATATATATATATATTTATTGAATGATAAGGTTGATGAAAGAAAAATAATTATATATATTATACATCTATTAAGAAAAAATTACATATATATATATAATATAATATATATTATTTTTGTGGGTGGACTTTAAGTTTAGTTTTTATGAAGTAAATATAAAGAATATTTTTAAGTTACATAAATGTGATAATTATATAAATTATATATTCTTACACTTTGAATTTTATATACTTTTACTAATTATTAAACTCTTATGTAAATAAAATAAAAATAAATAAATAAATATATATATATATATATATATATATATACATATATAATATATTTTATTTTATTTTTATGCTCATTTAAAATAATATAGCTATTGAATAATAATAATATATATAGATAAACAAATAGAGAAATAAAAATAGAAAAAAATGAGATAAAATATAATTATTAAAATTAATATAGTTAAATACCTATTTAAAATATTATACTTATAAATCACTAATAAAAAAAAAAATTTTTAAAAATAAGAACCATATTATATTATATATATATGTATATTTATTTTTATTTATAATAATACTTTTAATATTTATTTCTATTTTAAAATATATTTCAATATATATATATTATACATTTATTAAAATTCTCTCTCTTTTTTTATTTTTACACATTTGGCTATATATATATGTATATTTTTTTTTTTTTTTTTTTTTTTTTTTTTTTTAAATACAAATAGCTTTAATATATACATATATATTTATTTTTACATTAAAAAAAAAAAAAAAATTATGAACAATGTAATTACTTTCATTGGAAATTCATCAAATAAACATTTCCAAATTAATCAACTTCATTTTATTAGGATCATCAATAAATATATACATTCTAATAATAATCTTTTTATCTCTAATTCATCTTATCATTTTTTAAATAATAAATTTTTAATAGATAACACATTTCAACATAAAAATAAACTATCCTCCATATATTCCAAATTTTACTCTTCAATTAAAAACATGTGTAAGGATAAAAACGAAAAAAAAAATTATGAACATGTTAATGCGAATGAAAAAAATGGCTACCTAGCTAGCGAAAAAAACGAACTCACCAAAAATGAGGTAGAGGAACATACATATGATTATGATTATGTTGTAATAGGAGGAGGTCCAGGTGGAATGGCTTCAGCCAAAGAAGCTGCAGCACATGGTGCTCGAGTTTTATTGTTTGATTATGTAAAGCCAAGTAGTCAAGGAACAAAATGGGGTATAGGTGGAACGTGTGTGAATGTAGGATGTGTACCAAAAAAATTAATGCACTATGCAGGTAATATGGGGAGTATATTTAAATTAGATTCGAAAGCATATGGATGGAAATTTGACAATTTAAAACATGATTGGAAGAAATTAGTTACAACTGTACAATCTCATATACGTTCATTAAATTTTAGTTATATGACTGGTTTAAGATCATCAAAAGTTAAATATATTAATGCCTTGGCCAAATTAAAAGACAAAAATACAGTAACTTATTATTTAAAAGGGGATTTATCAAAAGAAGAAACTGTTACAGGAAAATATATTTTAATAGCAACAGGATGTAGACCACATATACCAGATGATGTTGAAGGTGCTAAAGAATTAAGTATTACATCTGATGATATATTTTCATTAAAAAAAGATCCAGGAAAAACATTAGTAGTTGGAGCATCATATGTAGCCTTAGAATGTTCAGGTTTTCTTAATTCATTAGGATATGACGTAACAGTAGCTGTTCGTTCAATAGTCTTAAGAGGTTTTGATCAACAATGTGCCATTAAAGTAAAACTTTATATGGAAGAACAAGGAGTTATGTTTAAAAATGGCATTTTACCAAAAAAACTAACAAAAATGGATGATAAAATATTAGTCGAATTTAGTGATAAAACTAGTGAATTATATGATACTGTTTTATATGCTATTGGAAGAAAAGGAGACATTGATGGGTTAAATTTAGAATCATTAAATATGAAAATAAATAAAAGTAATAATAAAATTATAGCTGATAATTTAAGTTGCACTAATATTCCTTCAATATTTGCTGTAGGAGACGTAGCTGAAAATGTTCCTGAATTAGCACCCGTAGCTATAAAGGCAGGAGAAATATTAGCTAGACGATTATTTAAAAATTCAGATGAAATTATGGATTATTCATATATTCCTACATCTATATATACACCTATTGAATATGGTGCCTGTGGATATTCAGAAGAAAAAGCATATGAATTATATGGTAAATCAAATGTAGAAGTATTTTTACAAGAATTTAATAATTTAGAAATATCAGCTGTTCATCGACAAAAACATATAAGAGCACAAAAAGATGAATATGACTTGGATGTTTCTAGTACATGCTTAGCTAAACTTGTTTGTCTAAAAAATGAAGACAATCGAGTTATTGGGTTCCATTATGTAGGTCCTAATGCAGGAGAAGTTACACAAGGAATGGCTTTAGCTTTAAGATTAAACGTTAAGAAAAAGGACTTTGATAACTGCATAGGTATTCATCCAACAGATGCTGAATCGTTTATGAATTTGTTTGTTACTATTTCTTCTGGAT
Source organism: Plasmodium gaboni (assembly GCF_001602025.1). Taxonomy (NCBI): domain Eukaryota; phylum Apicomplexa; class Aconoidasida; order Haemosporida; family Plasmodiidae; genus Plasmodium; species Plasmodium gaboni. Next base: position 824,203 of record NC_031489.1, on the reverse strand, counting down.
TGTCTTATGCAGCTAAAGGAGGATGCGGGGGTGGAAAATGTGGATAAAAAGGAAAAAAACCTTTCCATAACATTTTTAATCATATGCACACACATATATATATATATACATATATATATATATATATATATATATTTATATATTAGTTTATCAATTCATAATGAATGAAAGAACAATCTTTTAATTGAAGTATATGAATGTATATATAATACATGCATTTATATTTCATTGCATTTTCTCCATTTTTGTTATATATATGAATTCTTATTTTAATTTTAATTTTTATATTTTAATATTCTATTTTTTTTTAAGATACCTTTTTAAAATTATAAAGAAAATTAAAATTTTCATTTTATTTTTTAATAAGAAATTAAGTGAAAATAATTAAGTTCGAATATTTTTTGGAAAAATATACAATAATTTAGGAAATACGTAAAAAGAGTAAAGGTTCATTAATTTTATCGCATAAATAATATATCACAAGGAAAAATAAAAAAATATATTTTTTCTTTACATATTAAAGATGTCAGCAAATAATAAATATTATATGACATTTTTTTAATAATACAAACATATATATATATATATATATATATGTATATGTAATTTTATTTTTATTTTATTATATTATTTTATTTTTTGATTCGAAATGGTACTAATACATGCGAAAGGCATTGAAGACAATCATCAATTCTTATATGAAACAAATGTGAATATTTTGGTGAAGGATTTAAAAAAAGAATTAACTCAAGTACATAATTTTCAATGTAAGATTTTGAAGCTTTGTGATGCTTCAATAGAGTTAGCTAAACATGGTCCTCTAAGACCAGAGGACTTAAGAGGATTATGTGAAGAAGTACGAATTGAATTATGAATACATATTCACACATTTTATCATTTATTCGTTAATATATATATATATATATATATATATATATATATTTATTTATTTATTTATTTATTTACTTTTTGAAGGATTTAAAAATAAGGAACACAGAAGGATACAATCCAAAGGATGCAACAAATTTGGATCAGCATAATTTTAGAACAGGTATCCCACCAGCAAAAGAAGATGGAAAAAAACTTATGGAGGTTGTTGAGAATGTGAAGAGTGAATTATCAATTCATAGGGTAAAGACAACAAAATAAATATAAATAAATAAATAAATATACATATATATATTAATTTATTTATTTATTTATTTGTTGCTTGTTAGATACAGAAAAATATAACTGTCAATATAACTAAATTAAATGAATATTTCAACTTGATATTACAAGCACTAAATGGTTGTTATCCTTCCATGGAATCATTACCTGCATACGACCCTACAAGATTAATAATAGAAAATGATAACCCTTTCAATGACGTAAAGAATAAAGAATAAAAAAAAATAAGCAACATGTACATGGTATATTAAATATAAATATACTGACATATATATATATATATATATATATATACATATGTCTATATTCATATGCTTAAACATTTTAGCAATTTGTATACACTGATATGTCCTTATGGTGGGCTGGAAAAGAAATGGATGAGAATTTACACCTAAAAAATATTATAGGTATGAATGAAAAAACAAAATTGATCGTAAAAATTCAACCCAAAAAATTTGGAGCACCCGTAAGGGAAGCGAGAATTGATCATGAAACATATAAAGCCATGTTAGCTTATTATTATAAAAAACAAAAAGAAGAAAAAGAATTTGAAGAAGATGATGATGACTCTTATTTAAATTCTGAATGGGCAAATCCTTTAAGTTTACAAAAACAGTTACATGGAAATTTGAATAATATTAAATGGAAACCATAAAAAATTAAAACTTAACAAATTGATAAAATTCAAAAAAAAAAAAAATAAATAATAAAAAATATAATATAATATAAAAAATAAAATGACTAAAAAAAAAAAAATTTTTTTTTTTTTTTTTTTTTTTAATAATATTTAAAAGGTAACATTGATGATATCATATTGTTTTAATTATAACACATACATAAATATATACACATATATATATATATATATTATATATATACATGTATGTATTTTATTTGATAAAAAATGTTGGTATATCATAATATGTGTCAGAAACCTTTTTTCCGTCATGATCTAAAAAATAAGTAGATCTCATATTATTAAATATATTACTATTATTATAATAGTTGAAAATATTTTGTAACAAATTAATATCTGCGAGATATATATCATCAAAGTGTTTTGAATTTATTGATATATGATCATTAATATTTTTAAAAATAATTTTGTTAAGAAACCAATAATCATATTGATCATTAGAATTTTTATAGTTAATTATATATTTTATATGTTTAATTAATTTTTCAATGAATAAATTAGGTGTATATATATCATTATGTAGACATAATTTAATTGACTGTAAGAAGTGTTGATGTTTTCTTTTATTTCTATATATTGGTTGTTTGGATGGATTTAATAATATATGATTCATTTCATTGTAATTACATGTCCATATATATGAAGTATGATGAAGAAAATAATTTCTTGCAAAAGATTGAGCATTACCTCCAACTTTTTTTAAAATAATATTTTCATTATCTTCATCATAAGATTTATAAACATAATCATTTTCATAATAATTAAAATATTCATTAAAAAGAATATGATTTTTCTTTACATTATTTTGTTCATTTGTTATTGTTCTTTTATCATTTATTTGTACCTTGGTATTATAAAAATAATTATAAGACCATTCTGTAATATTTGATGGATAAATTTTTTTTTTTTTTTCAAATTTATGAGGTAATATTAAAGAAACTAATAATGAATTCTGATTTATATATATAGTACCTCCACCTGTAAATCTTTTAATTAAGCTTATATTATTTTCTTTAATATAATTAATATCTTTTATATGATCATTTATTTTATTGCTAATACCTAATATCACACATTTCTTATTATTATTATTAAAAGAACATTCATTTGATTTAAGCTCATTCACTTCTTCACATGTATTATTTACAATTACAAATCCTATATTGTTTAATCCGTCTGTTGTATTATTACAAATTCTAAATAAACTTTCTTCTAATAATAGTTGTTCATAAACATGAAATTTGCTGACATCAATAAAATAAAGAATGTTCTTTTTTTTATTCCTATGTATATTATTTATATCTAAGTGTGATAATACAGGTCTGAATATTTCATTCAGGCACTTTATTATTCTCATGACGAGCACAAAACGGGCCTTCAACAAAATAAAATATATATATATTAATATCTACCTTTATACTTGTATAATTATTATTTTATTATTTTATTATTTTATTTTTTATTATTTTATTTTTTATTTTTTTTTTCTTTTGACAAACAATTCATATAATATAAAACAAAAATGAAAGGTTAAAATAAAATGTCAAAGTTCAAATTATATATATTATATTATATATATATATTATATTAAAAAATAAAAAATAACATACACCATTAATAATATATATATATAATAAACATCTATATTAATACATCAAAATGAGAAAAATAAAAAAAGGCAAAATTTTAAAAAGTATTATTTATCAAAAAAAAAAAAAATAAAATAAAATAATATAATATAATGAATACAATAAATACAATTATTCCACTTTTATATGTGTAAAAAAATAAAATATACATATATATATTTTTGACGAAAAAAAAAGTACCAAAAAAAAATAATTTTAAATAAAAAATATAATAAATATATATAAAAAAATATTTAATATATATATATTATATGTTTATATTATATTACATCCTTTTTAATGATTTTTCTGCATATGAACTGCCATTCTTAATTTATCTTCATTTGTTAAATTTTTTCTCAAAATTAGTTCTCTTAATTTTCCATCATATATCATAAAATGTTTCCATCCTTTTCCTATGTCAATTTGTAATTCGTTGACAATACATTGTTCAGTAAGATATGCGTTTGTTTTTCTTACCTTATTTTCTGCATATTGTCTAACATTATCACTTAATATTATATGTCGATATACATATTTGTTATCTCTATACAATGCTGAGTAGCATACCGGTCCTTCCAAAAAAAAAATAAAAAAAAATAAAATAAAATAAATAATAAATAATAAATAATATGTATATCAAAATATACGGGGACATAGCAATTATATAATTGCCAATTGTAATAATCATGATATATATATATTATATATATATATATATATTTTTTTTTTTTTTTTTTTTTTTTTCCATTTTACCCCTAGACGTTATTTTATAGGTATAATTTTCGCTAGATGATTTTAAAAATTCTAAATTTAAATTTTCATCCATACTTTCTTGAACTGATCTAAATTTGGGCTTTTCTAAATTAGCTAGCTCTTCAAGAATAGAATAATAATCATCATTATTGTTATTGTTATTATTATTGTTGTTGTTATTATTGTTGTTATTGTTATTATTGTTGTTGTTATTGTTATTGTTATTGTTATTATTATTGTTACTATTATTATTATTATTATTATTGTTGTTGTTGTTACTATTATTTCTATTATTATTATTATTATTGTTGTTGTGCCTCTTATTTATGCTTTTCGAAATGCTATTTCTCTTATTAATCTTAATATTATTATTATTTTGATTTTTATCACTTACATTATTATTTTTATTATTTACACTGTTGTTATTATTAACACATTTGTTATTATTATTATTATTATTATTACTTTTATTATTATTATTGTTGTTGTTATTTTTTTTATTAATATTATTATTTTTATTATTGTGGTGCTCTTTTATCGTAGGGACATGTTTCTTATTATGACTATTTCGTTTTTTAGATATACCTTGATTAGTCTTATTAGTTGTATTATAACTATAATTATTTTTATTATCATAATTATACTTATTATTTTTTGATAGGTTTAATGATGTCCGTTTTTGTTCATTCATATTTTCTTGGTTTGTTTTATATCTTTATAACCTTAATTATTTTGTATATGCGTTTCTTTTTTTTTTTTTTTTTTTTTTTTTTTTTTTTATTATTATTTATATTATTTAATTTTGTGTCACATTTTAATGAAATCTCAAACGTTTATTAATATGAAGCTCTATTTAAAGATATATATATATATATATATATATATATATATATATATTATGAAAAAACAAATAAGCAAATAAACAAACACATCAAAATAAAATAAAATAAAAATATGAAATCTTCATTTCTTTTGTTATATATATATGTATATATATTTATTTATTTATTTATTTTTATTTTTAATAAGATAATAATTTACAATAGACGCAAGAAAGTTTTTATCATTTATAAAAAAAAAAGGATAAAATAGTATAAAAATATATTCATAACAAATTACATATTCTTAAAAATTAATAATATTAGTAGATTAATTTAATACATACATAGATACATATATTTATATATATATATATATATATATATATATATGTATGCATAAAAAACATTTAGGTGTTTTAAAAAATGAATACTTATATATGTCTTAATAATATAAATGATATATAATATATATAAATAAATATATATGAACGTATGTATATATATATATTTTTTTTTAATCCGTATGAATATCCAACTTACAGCATCTTCACTTAAATATAAATGTTATTATAATATATATATATATATATAATGTTGTGGAATATTTACAAAAAAAAAATAAAAAAAGTAATAATAATAATTCCAAATAAACACATTCAAAAATGTTATATATATGTATATATAATATTTTTATAAGGACTAGTAATAATAATAATAAATATTATTAATATAACTAACCCAAATAAAATTATATATAGAACTGTTATTATCTTTTTTATTATGTCTTTAATATATGTATATATTATATATGTATCATTAGGATACCTATCTTATATTTCTTATTTTCTTTACATTTCTTATTTTCTTACTTTTTCTTTTTTTAAAGTATATTATATGAAATAAACACACATATGATGTACTATTACAAAAATGTATAAACAGTAATAAATATAAAATATATATATATATATATATATATATATTATATATATAAAATATATATAAAATATATATATATATAATATATATATAACAATACAAACACATAACATATTTATTTATTATGAAATACAAACAATTAATATATAAACATAAATATAAAGGAATATATTCATATGATCAAAATTTTGGGAGTTATCAAATATATAAAATATAATACAATGAGTTTATATATATATATATATACATACATATACATATTCGATAATATCTAATTATATATACTTATGATGTTTCCTCATTTCACTATAAAGAAAATATAAAATCTAAAAAGATATTTGAGGTTTTAAATAAATAAGAAATATATATATAATATGAAAAATAAAATAAAAAATAACAAATATATCAGAAATATGTTAAAGTACAAATATATAAATAAAAATATATACATATATATATTACATATATATATATATATATTCATATACATATACATTTATTTTCATATAAACATACTCCTGTTCTTTTTTTAAAATAGTATGAATTATTATTATTATTTTTTTAATTTATTACCATTCAAATGTGTTTATTCATATATATTTATTTTGAAAAAAACAAAAAAAAAAAAAAAGTATGAAACGAAAAAAAAAGAAAAAAAAGAAAAAAAGAAATTACAAGGTATAAAATACAATATGATACATACATATATTTATTATTACATTTTACATTTTTGGAATATTCAACTAATTATTTTTAAAATTATAAATTTTGTTTTTAAAATATGCCATACACACTATTATATATAATAAATGTGTAAACTCATTCTTAGA
>NC_031489.1:807180-817062 GCF_001602025.1 Plasmodium gaboni | reverse complement strand
TTTTATCTTCAGTGCATTAAAATTAAAAAAAGAAAAAAATATATATACATACATTTATATATATATGAAAAAATGATATTTTATAAGTATTATCTGAATAACACTTAATAATTGTATATTATATAATATATATATTATATATATTATATATATGTTTTATATATAACCTTCAAAATTATTTATACAATGAATATGGTATGAGTAACATATTTGAGAAGAAATAAACTCATGATCCTTTTTGTTGTATTGAAAAATTATGATCATATGAAAATCATAATACTTAACACAAAACAAGAAATAAAAGGCATACATATATATATATATATATATATATATATATATATATATTTATTTATTTATTTATATGTTTAATATATTTATTGTGTGTTATATATTTTTTTTTAATTCGACAAATTACAAGTTTTTTTTTTTTTTTTTTTTTTTTTTTTTTTATATTTTAAATGGTGATCAATCCATTTAATAAAAATTCACAAATAATATAAAAATAAATAAGAAATATTAAAGAACATAATACAAATTGGATATGTAAACACTACATATATGTATATAATATATATATATATATATATATATTAGTCCGATTTTAAGCGAATTAATTATGAAATCTATTTTATTCTCATATTTATTGTAATGTATTGTTTCTAATAAAAGCTGCATTTCCTTATGAAGAATATTTCTTGCTATTACTTTCCATTTTCGACTTGCTTCTTTTCTTTTTTGTAAGTAATTTAAGAAACATTGTGTATTAGTTACATTATCTATAAAATGAAAAAATTTAGGTATACGAAATGATTTCCTTTCTTTCAAATTTAATAAATCAATATTTTCATTCACCTTATATGTACTACTCATATTATTTATTATATTATTTATATATTCAGGAAAAGCATTTAACTTATTTACACAATTCATATTAACATTTTTATCATTATCAAAATCATTTGTTTTATTTTTATTATTATTATTATTATTATTATTATCTAATGAATGTATATATGTTTCATTTATTTCTTTTGTTTTATCACTTAAGATACTTTTTTCTCTTTCATCATATTTATTATGATTTTTCATATAATCATCATAGTCAACAACACTTTGGCTATTAAGATCTTTATTTTTTATATATTCGTTATTATTAGATAAATGAATAATATTATCATCCTTTGATTCATTTTCAACAACAGTCTCTTTTTTTGTATCCTTCATATATATATCAAATGTATCATTTGATATATTATTTTCATCACATTTTGATTCCTTATAATTTATAGAATTATTATTATTTGTAATATAATTATTACTAGGATATATTTTTTTTTTCAAATTTATTTCCAAATTTTTTATTTTATGTTGATACAAGTTTTCAACATGTTCATGATTATCTTTTGTCTCAATCGTCTTATTTAAATTTTTATATTTTTCAGAATGACCTTCATCTAATAATATTTTTTCATCCAATTCTTTGTATAAATAGATTTTTTCATTTTTATTTATATATTTAGATATATTTCTGTCATCTATTCCAATGTTTTTTTCTCTGACATCCTTCTCTTCCTTATTATATGCACTATCATGTCCTTTTTTAATTAAAGACGACGAATTATCATCTATTATATTATTATCATTATTATTATTGTTGTTGTCACGTATATGTTTTTCATTCTTTCCAGTTATACTATCCATATTATTCGTCCAATTATATTCTACTTTTTTATTATCAACTTGGTTATTTAAAACAAATTTTCTAACATTAGAATCTCGAAATTTTAAACAAATATACTTTTCCGCATTTGAATTATTATTATTATTATAATCACTACTTGTATTACTATCTATCCAGTATTGATAATTTGTATCTTCATCTAAATTTATAGTAATCTTGTTATTCACTTGGACATATTCAATTTTTTTATTCTCTATTTCGTCAGATTCGTGGTCTGAAGAATGGTAACTATAATATTCATCTTTGTCATTATCATGATGATTATTATTATAATGATATACATTTTTATGATGATAGTCTTCTTTATGATGATAGTCTTCTTTATGATGATAGTCTTCTTTATGATGATAATCATCCTTATTATAATAATTATCTTTTTTATAATAATTATCTTTTTTATAATAATCATCCTTATTATAATGATCATCTTTTTTATAATAATCATCCTTATTATAATGATCATCCTTATTATAATGATCATCCTTATTATAATGATCATCCTTATTATAATAATCATCCTTATTATAATAATCATCTTTTTTATAATAACCATATTTATCATCATAATGTTTTCTATTTTTATATGATTTATAATCCTCATCATATAATTCATAATCTCTCTCGTTGTCTTTTCCTCTATAATTAAAATTTTCAAATTTATCATATTCATCATGGTAATTACTTTTATATCTATAATAATTTCTATGATCAAATATTTCCTTTTCTTTTTCATATTCTTTGTTCTCCCTATTATATATTTTAGATGAACTTTTCCTTGATAATTTATTTACACTGTAAGATTTTCTTTTAGAAGAATTTTCTTTATATTCTTCTTTGAATGAATGTTTTTTTATATTTCCACTTGTTAATATATATTTATGTTCGTTTTCATAATTATCTTTTCTTTCATTTCTATTTTCTGCTTCATGTAATGAAAACATTTCTTCTTTTTTATATTCTTCTTTTATACTCTGATTGGATAGTATTTCTAAATTTTTATCTCCCACAATATTATATACACTTTTTGCATTATCACTTTTATTTTCTTTTTTATAACTTATATTGTTTTTATCATTATCATCAACCTTTGTTGACTTTTTCTCATACTGTGTATCATATTCATAATGTGATATAACACTATTATTATTGGAACGTCTTCTTTTTGTTGATGATTCATATGATATATATTCCTTTCTACTACTCATAATATAATTCTTATCCATATTATTATCATCCCTATTTGTTATAATACTTGGGCTAATTTTTCTTTTTCTATAAAAATTGTCTTTTTTATAATCTTCAAAATCATTATTATATCGTTTGTTATAATAATCTGAAACATCATTTTTATATTTACCTTCCACAGATGTTTTGTTCATATAATCATATTTATTCATATCATTGTGATAACTAAACTTTTTTTTATTATATAGATGCATATTGAATACTTTATCATTATAACTGGAATATTTTTTCATCCTTTCATTATCATATTGTGAATATTTCTTTTCATTGAATTTATATTTTCTAGAATTCTTATAACCATCTCCTCTTTCCAAAAAATAATCTTTATCATAATCTTCTTCGTCCTCATTTAAATTAACTTTTTCCATTGAAGACTCAGAATGGTTATCATAATAATCAGATCTGTTGGGTTCATTTCTTTTTTGTGCATATTTTCTTTTATAACTATAAGAAGAATCCTTATTATAATATTCCTCGTTATATTTTTTATCTTGTGAATATTCCCTATATTTTTTTTTTTTCCAATATGTATTATTATCATATTCTTCTTTTTTTTTTGTTATATGTTCTAATTTATATTCGTAACTTCTATATGATTGTGTTTTTCCTCTTGAATAATTATCCTCATAGCTATCACGTTCCTCATTTATATTATTTATAATATAATTACTCTTTTTTTTTTCTTTCTCTGTTTTTTTTCTTCTTTCTTCATACTTCTCCTCATATTTCAATATGTTCTTATCTGATATATTACTCATCATGTATTTTAATTCCTATATTATAAAACCTTTACATTATTATTCAAACTTTATTCAAAGTATTTATTAATATGATATTTATATAAAGAAAGGGAAAATTTCGGAAAATTATAATATAAAAATTATTTAAATAAATATATATTAATATATATTATATTATTTTTATTTGTCATTTATTTTACTGTAAGGTTTTTTTTTTTTTTTTTTATAATAATTTTTTACAAACAAAATCTCCTACAAAAATCCTCCCCCCTTTTTTTTTTTTTTTTTTTTTTTTTTTTTCTGAGGAATATTTCTATCTATTATTTTTTCATTGATGATGATAATTAGATATATATAAATTAATTTAACAGGAGAATAAATAATATATATATATTTGAAGTCATAAAATTAGAAAGCAAATAAGATATTTTTAAAAATGTTACATATATTATATATATAATAATATATATATATATATATATATATATATGTTCTTTTTTTTTTTTTTTTTTTTTTTTTTTTTTTTTCGTACCCATATGTATAATATATAAATATATAGAATTATATGGCCATATTAAATATTATATATTAAGGTTTAAAAAATGTATATGAATATATAGATTATTTTTTTTTTTTTTTTTTATAAATAAACATATATATAATAATAAATTTATTTAATGAATAAAAGGCTAAAAATAAAATCATATAAAATATATATATATATATATATATATATATATATATATGTATATATTTATTTATTTATTTATATTTTTTTTTTTTTAATTTATATTGTATAATAAGAAATAGCCTTTTTCATAAACCAATTTGTAGATATAAACGCCCTTCCCCCTCAATTTAGTGAACAAATCAATTTATATTTTTTGTTTCATTTTTTAATTTTTTTATTTTTTTTGTCAAATGATATTGTTCATTACTTTACTCACTCATATGGTTTATTTAAGAAAAAAAAAAAAAAAAAATTTAATATACCGACAATGAATAATAATTAAAAGATTTTCTGTCCTTCTTATCTGAACATACATGAAAATCCTTTGGGCATTTATCATTTACTGTAAAACATCCCCCATTACGTTTTTTAATTGACGTCTTTGTAAATTCAAATATTAAATTAAATAGAACTTTTTCTGGACATATATCCATATGTTTCTTTTTTTTTCCAGAAACATTTTCTTCAAACATTTTTCTTATATATACAGAAAATTTCGAATTTAATGATTCTTCATGAGCACAAACTATCCATAAACCAACAGCCGACTGATCAGTGGAACCTTGCATAGAACAAGATGCCTTACCATATTTACAAGGATATAAAGATATAGATATTGGATCATTTGTATTTAAAACACTTATTCCAAAACCAAATAATATAACCTGATTTTTTTCTGAACATTCCAATGTTAATAAACCAACACCTGATTTTACCTTTTGTTCAAAAAATGGTATCATTTCTTCTTTACACATGGCAAATATATAACTGTATACATTATCACTCATTTTCGAATAACATTTATCCGAGTCTTCGTCACATGAATTTAAATAAAAATCTTTTAAATTTGATAAATCATTAGGTATAGATAATGAAAAACCTAAAAGGAAATTTTGTTTCTCTTCACATTCAACTACAACTAAACCAGTCCCACTAGAATGAACCATTGTTGCTTTCATTAACTCTTCTTTTATATTATATTGTCTTATTTCATTATCTGTTATCTGACCAAAATTAGATGGTACATTTACAGATATATAAAAACGTAAAGCTTCTTCATATATCTTTGATAAACGTGTAGGTAATATCCTAGATAAAGGCTCATATTCTCCTTTGATAGGCATTGGATTTTCGGTTATACTTTCTGCCCACTTTTCAAAATTATTCGGGTCATTGGGGTCAAAAATTGTTGTTCCTCCTATTATTACCGTTTCTTTTTCTAAACTGGAAGCAGATGATTCATCATTACTAGATTCATTCGATTCCGTATTTGTAGAACCCTTTACTTTAAACAAACCAAATCCTGCTGATACACTAGCTGAAACTGATAAACCACTTTCAGTTATTGCTTTATAATCATTTTTTGATATCTTTACCTGTTGTGTTATTTTCCCCCCTAAATGTAAAAGAGTAGAAACATGAGTCCCAAAATTTTTGAAAAAATACATCCATGCTGTGACACTCTTACCGCATTTTTCACTCTTGCGATTATCTCGGAATTCTTCATCTGTACAATACGTTCCATCCTTTTCTAGGGAATTAAAATGAGATGGTAATAAAGAAATAGCCCTCACAAACTGATCAGTTAGTTTCCATTGAGAATACTGAGATAAAGAAGCAACGTATTTAAAACAATAACTCTTCAACATAAACATTCGAAACTTATTTTTAGATATAGTATTTGATACACTCTTATAACCAGTAGATGCAGAAAAAGATCCAAATAATCCATAAGAAGCACCTATAGATGCATCTACAGAAAGTTCTTTCGTATATTCACTCATAGTACTTATTTCACTTTCTTTTTCTGATCTATTACAAGATATTTCATTTCTCACAAAGGAACCATTCGGATTTATATTCATATAATTATCAGGATAATCTTCATCTGATTTAGGATAAGTTAATTTTATTATCGAATCTCTATAACCAGGATCTACTTTTAAAAATGGGTCACCTATCGGGTTCCCAAATATAAAATCATAACCAACACCTAAATATTCTGTACCTTGTATAACTATTGAATCCATACCATTCGTATTTTTCTTAATCTTTTTGTACTTATTATATAAATCTTTATTTTCATCTGTACCATCAAATACAATTACAGTATGATGTTCATCATCATATATATTCATTTCTTTATCTAAGTCTGAATTATCTTTTTCGTTCTTATTAATTTCCATACCTTTCATTACATTAATCAGACTTTTAACATTTCCTCTAATGCAATTTTTAGCGCTCCCCTTACACTCTTTTTTTTCAGATATTTCTTCTGTCTTAAATAAGCTATCATTAGAATTGGTTTCATGATCATTTTTTATTTCGTTGAAATTTATGTTATTTTTTACTTTAACAAGTTTGCGGTGATTTTTTCTTTGTGGTGATTTAATTTTTATGTTCTTCTTACTCTTTTGGTTATGTTGTCTATATAATGTATCCGTATAATTGGTATTATGATTCACTTTGTTGATAATTTCATCGTGCTGTAATATATTTATGATTTTACTATTTTCAATTTGTGGAATATTTTCCACAGTATTTTCGATGTAACCATGTCCTTTGGTAGAAACGAAAATATTAGAAGAGAAAATTTTTGAAATCATAGATACATTGCCAATATTATCAAATAAATTTTGATATATTGTATTTATAATGATTATTAAAATGTACAGGAATATAAATGAGCCTCTAATGAAAGTCATTTTGTTTTCTATAGTTTTTATGAAAAGGTAATTTTATCACAAATACATATATATATATATATATAATAAAACTTTTTAATATATATATATATATATAATTTTTATTTTTTTTATTATAAATATGTCTAATCGTTTTAATGTTTTTACTGCTTTAAGAAAAGTAAATTAATAATAATTATTTAAAGAAAAAAAAAAAAAGTAAAAACAAAAAAATTTACAAAAATACATAGTTTAAATTAAAATAAGTAAAACAAACAGGCGTTACAACAATATATATATATGAATATATATATATATAATTAAAATATTTTTTAAATGTATATAAAAATTATGAACATGTTCATAAAAATATGTACAAAATTATGAACATGTTAATAAAAAAAAAAATATATATAATAAAATAATATAAATAATAGCTACCTATAACATCATGTTATATATTAATATAATTACATATAAATAAATATATAAACACCCATATATATATATATATATTATATTGTTATGTTGGGTCACCTCATTACCACATCTCATGGATATATCGTCCAGATTTCTTTAATTTTTTCGTAAATTTTTTATCATTTTGTTTAAAATGTTGAGGCAAACTATTAATGGTTTTGTTTACGTCTTTACTCATATTACTATTTCCACAAACATAAATATATGCACCCTTTTGTAATAAATTCCATACAAGTTCCTTATTTTGAATAATTAAATCCTGGACATATATTTTACTTTCTTGATCTCGTGAAAATGCAAAGTATGTTTCATCAATATGTTTCTTCTCAAGAGCATCCATAATTTCCATTTCGTAGAGGAAGTCTATTTCTCTTTTTCTACATCCATAAAATAATATTCTTTTTCCTTTTCTTACAAAATTATTTTTTACAATTTGTTGATCATAATATATAAACTCGCTGAGGAAAGCTTTAAAAGGTGCAATTCCAGTACCTGTAGCAATCATAATAATATGAGATGATTGGATATTTTCTGGGAGAACAAATTTGGAAGATTTTATATTGAATTTAACTATATCGTTTACATTTAATTCTTCTGTTAGGTAGTAAGAAGATGATCCCTTAAACCATCTTCTGCTACAAAGATCTCGTAATTTTTGTTCACTTAATTTTGGAAACATGTCATTTTTTTTAAAATTTTTTAATGCTCTTCTAAGAGAATGTATACAATATTGTTTCTTCTTAACAGTTAATGATAATATATCTTTTGATTCTTTTGGAGAAGAAGAAATTGTATAACTTTTAGGAGTATTCCTAGGTATTAATTGTAAAAATGGAGATAATTCAAATACAGCACTTTGCATGAACATATCAACAAATTCTATAAATGTCATATCACATTCTTTACATATGTTAAAGAATGTATTCCTTTGATTATTAGATAAAATAAAGTTAAACATTTTAAGTTCTTCTATATCTTTAATAAAACATTTAAACTTTTTTAAAATATTCAGTCTTGGAATGGTTGTTAGATCACAATAATATGATAATGCATCTTCAACACTACATGGTGTTGGAAAGGGTACATATATATCATCATCATTATCATTATAATTATTATTACTATTGATATTATTATCACTATTATCATCATTATTTTTTTTATTATTCCCTTTATTAACATTATTGTTATATGTTTTATTTTTTACTTCATCCTTTTGATCATTCATAACAGATGAATTATCTCTTAATTTATTTCTATTTATAAAAATGAATTTTTTTGTTTTCTCTTTATCATCTATATTTAATCGTTTTAACCACCAGTTCATGACCTCGTTTGTATTTTTTGTTAAAATGGATAAATTATCTGCAGCTTTATAAATAATGTTTTCTTCAATACTTATATTGATATGATTAACTTTATCTCCGTTATTAGATAAATCTACATTTTTTAATAAATTTTTATTGGATATAACTTTTCCTGTTAGATGATTAAAATAAAACTTCCCTATTATATCAGTACTTATATGTTTTGAATTATTATTAATACTTAGTTTGTTTTGTTCATTATTCAATAATTGCTGATTAATTGTAAAATTTTCATTTATAATATTTTCTGTTACTATTATATTTTTTTCTTTTTTATTATTATCTTCTTCTATTATATGATCACAATATTGTATATCTAATTTAATTTCTGACATGTCTGTCCAAGATATCAATTCAATAATATCTTCTTTGGGTACATAAACAGGTATATTTTTCATATTTAATAATTTTGGAAGTTGCAAAAAAAATTTATTTTTCCATACTTCAAAATCATGATATATATTATCATCATCATCACCATAAATAGTTTCACTAATTCGATGAGCTTTAAAATTTAAAAGAAAAGTATCAAGTTTTTTAGCTATTTTATTAAAATGTTTATATTGTTTGCTACCTAAACCCATAATGGAATATTTCGTATTTCTAAAATAATCATTATCATTATTTAAACTTTTTAACCATTTAAAAAATTCAACCGCATTATCAGTTGGTTCTCCGTCTCCATAAGTTGCAACAATAAATATACGGATTCCAAAAGATTTTATTTCTTCTTTATTAAAATATTCTAAATCTATAATATTTGCTTGTATATGAAATAAATCATTCAAGTTAGCTTTTAATTCTTTTGCAAATTCTTCTGCTGTCCCACTTTGACTACCAAAATATATTTTTACACTATTCTTAATTTCATTATTTAAAAAGTTATTTTTTA
>NC_031489.1:782907-801908 GCF_001602025.1 Plasmodium gaboni | reverse complement strand
TTTTTTTTCTTTTTTAGCTAGCTCCCAATCATGCAATTAAAAATATCAATTCATTAAATTTGTTGTCTGACAATAAGAAGGGAAACTATTATTATTGTGGAGAAAATAAAGTTGCTCTAGTCACAGGTGCAGGAAGAGGAATAGGAAGAGAGGTCGCTAAAATGTTGGCAAAATCGGTATCTCACGTTATATGTATAAGTAAAACGCAAGTAATGAAAAAAAAAAAAAATATAAAAAAAAAAAAAAAAAAAAAAAAAAGACATATACACACAGTTATAAAAATCCTACATTTTATATAAAAATAAAATGTAAAGTACTTAATATTTTAATATAAATAATTAATATTTGTAGAAATCATGTGATAGTGTTGTTGATGAAATAAAATCTTTGGGTTATAGATCGTCAGGTTATGCCTGTGATGTATGTAAAAAAGAAGAGATAAGTGAACTGATTAATAAAATTTTGACAGAATATAAAAATGTTGATATATTAGTTAATAATGCTGGAATAACTAGAGATAATCTTTTTTTAAGGATGAAAAATGATGAATGGGAAGATGTATTAAACACAAATTTAAATTCTTTATTTTATATAACACAACCAATATCAAAAAGAATGATTAATAATAAATATGGTAGAATAATAAATATATCAAGTATAGTAGGTTTAATAGGAAATGTAGGACAAGCAAATTATTCTTCTTCTAAAGCTGGTGTTATTGGTTTTACAAAGAGTTTAGCAAAAGAATTAGCTTCCAGAAATATAACTGTTAATGCCATCGCCCCTGGATTTATATCTAGTGATATGACTGATAAAATTAGCGAACAAATGAAGGTAACAAAATATTCACAAAATTAATGAGTAAATGTAAATATATACATATATATATATATATATATATATATTTATTAATATATCACACGTGGGTGATGAGAGATATATTCATATATCATTTTGATCTACACTCGTTATAGTTGTCTTTATTCTTAAATACATATTTTACCCACAAATATATACATGTATTAATTTTTTAGAAGAACATAATTTCAAACATTCCTGCTGGACGAATGGGAACACCAGAAGAAGTATATAAAAAAAAATGAAAGTTTTTTTTTTTTTTTTTTAAATTAATTATTAACATGTTTTATTAGGATTACACATTAAAATTATATATTATATAAATAAATAAATAAATATATATATATATATATTTTATTTTCCAGGTAGCTAATTTAGCTTGTTTTTTGTCCTCAGATAAGTCGGGCTATATTAATGGTCGAGTTTTTGTAATAGACGGTGGACTATCACCTTAATAATATATATGTATATATAATTAATACATATAAAATATATTAATACATATAAAATATATTTATACATATAAAATATATTTATACATATATTACAATATATGTATATCTCATATATACTTTTTTTATTAAAAGACATGTTTTAATTTACATATTTCTTAAAAATGAAAAATAACGTTCTTACAATTTTATGACCAAAAAAAAAAAAAAAACATACATATATATATATATATATATATATATATATATATATACATATACTTATATACATTCAAACATTTTTATATTTTTATATTTATATTATTTTATTTAAGTTGGTTTTTTTTAATTTTAAAAAGGTACATATTGTAAATTACATTAAAAAAAAAAGAATTTATTTAAATTTCCTACCCATATATATTATTTTAAAAATGTATCAAAAATTGCTATATACAAAAAAATACTACATTCATTTTGTGATGTTTTATATATACATATATAATTAATTAAAATATTCTTTGACATAAATTATAATAAACATATATCTTAAAAAAAAATGAAAAGAATAAAATTTAATTTAATAAATCTTGTAATAATTTCTTGTTCCTTCATATAATATATATATATGTTAATTTTCTTTTACTTATCAAACTTGACAATTATTTTTAATAAGTACACAATATATATGTTGAATTATAATTTAATTTTTATATATAATTCATTTTAGCTATATTCTACAATATATAAGGATAATCAAATATATTGAATAAATATATAGTGGCTTTATTTTTTTTTTTTTTTTAACACATATATATATATATATATATATATATATATATATTTTTATCTCTCAAATTAAGGATTAATGATATATTATTATATATATTAATATATTTATATATATAATATATGGTACTGTTTTTATATTTGCTAAAAAATATATAATATATTTAATAAATAATACACTTAATTTTTTATTACATTTCTTCTTATTAAGAATACTTGTATCATTTTAACTAATATAACACAATGTGTTATTATAAAATTATTTGTTATATTATTATGTTATTTTTTTATAGAATATATGGTTACATTTGAATACGCGTTATAAATACATATATATTATATTATATTATATATATATATATATATATATATATTTTATTTTTTATTTTTTTTTTTTTTTGTTATTTGAAAGAAATATTAGAATAAGCTCAATATAGAATTATAATAATGACATATGCTTATATTAGTGTGATAATTTATATACATTTTTTATATTTAACGTTTTGAACATAAAGTATTTTGATAAAAATACAGAGAAAAGAAAAAGAGTATATTATATGTATCACTGTTATAATAGTTTGCATATTTTAATTTTATAATATTTTAAAATATGGCTTCATTTTATTTATTTATTTATTTATTTATTTATTTTTTAGTATTTTTTTTATAACAAATTAAATGGATAAATAAATAAATAATTAAATAAACAAATATATAAACAAATATACAAATAAATAAATATATAAACAAATGAATAAAAAAAAAATAAAATAAATAGATATATATATATATATATATATATATATATATATATATATATATAACAAATATATATCTATATTTCTATATTTCAATAATTAGAACTTCAATTTTATTTATTTAAAATGATAAGTATTCAAACCGTGCATAGTACAAATAAGATAAATTTTTTAATAAAAGGAAAATTTATTAAGAATAATGAACAAGAATTACTACTAGCAGCAAAGGTATACATAAATAAATAAATATATATATATATATATATATATATATATATATATATATGTTTTTATTTTATTTTATTATTATTATTATTTTTTTTTTGATAGGATTGCTATCTAGAGTTGCTGACAAGCAATTATGAAGAAAGCATATATTTACAGAACACCTTTTTAAAAATAATATTTTTGCAAGTAAGTTTGTAATATATAAATGGTATTAGTTTAATTTTAATGTTATGTGAACATGTATATGTTATACAAATAATTGTAGCTTAATAAAACCTACATTATATAACAATATATATATATATTTTTTTTTTCCTTTATAGGCTGTCAAAAGTAAAAACTTTGATCGTTTTATTGTGGTTGATGAAAAATTAAATGTTCGTATTTTAGAATATGATAATGGTTTTATAGAATATTATTTTATTGATAATTTATATGTAGACAATTTAAAGTTATATAAGAAATATTTGGAAAGCAAGAAGACAGAAAGTACTTGTTTTGTTATAGAAGAGGATTATCATAAATATATTAATATATGTAATATTAATGATATCTTTTTTATATCTATTGAAAATATTTTATTTATTAGACAAATACATTCAAATATATATTATAATAATTGTTTAAGTGATGTATATGATAAGAATGATATATCCAAATTTGAAGTATTAAAAAATTATAATGAAAAAGATAGAATTATTGAAGATCCTTTTTTTTTTAAAAATTATAAAGATGCTTCTTCTTCACAATATGAAGAGAATAATGATACATATAAATTCGAAGTGAATAGAATAAACAGATTTTCTATATCTCCTGATAAGAAGAAAGAAAAAAAAAAAAAAGAAAAAAAAAATATATTCTATGAGGAACCTAATAATAACTTTCAGGAACAAAATTCATTTGTAGAATTCTGTAAAAATATAACATTTATAACATATTTAAATAAGGATAAGAAGAAGAAGAAAAAAAAAAAAAAAAAAAAATATATATATATTTATAAGGATCATCATTATGACCATGTAAAAAATCATTATGATATATTAGAATGTTATAATATGCATGATGTGTATATAAATTTAAGAAATGAGAAAAATATGAATTATTATAATGAGTTTGATGATAATTGTTTGAGCGTAAAAATCTGTTTCCTTGTAAATTATATTAAAAATAATATAGATTGTGATCATTTCATAAAAGATGTTTTATTTGCTTGTGAAAAGGAAAAAGAGGAAATGAAGATATTAAGAAATAGATTGAATAAAATGAAGATATTTAGAAAAGAGGAATTATGTTTATTAAAGCAATATGATAAAAAGAAATATATACATATTGATATGTTAAAAAAATATTTAAAAAAATATAAAACAGAAAATTTGTATAGTGATAAATACTTCCATAATATATTAAATAATAATGATAATGCTATCAAAATGTGTGACATGTTTAAATTCATAAGTAATTATTATTTTAAAAAATTTTATTGTGATAAGTATGATTATATATACATAACATATTTTAAAAATATATTTCAATATAATAAGAAAGGTTTTTTAGATTGTTTTCAAGAAAGGAATTTACTATTTTTATTTCAAATATTTATAAGAATGAAATTGTTGTTATTCTTTTTTATATCACTCTTCTATTCTAGTGCTAGAACATTATCTAATAATTTTGTATACATAAAAAGAGAGTTTAAAAATTCAGAGATATTATATGAACTATCACTTCATTTATACTTTTTTAATATTTTTGTTTATCAACTATTGAATTTTATTTTTACACAAAATGAGGAATATACAAATAAGGAGGAGACAAAAAATAAAAAACGTAACATTTTAAGTGAACACTCAAAAAAAAATGATTATAATAATTTGAAACAATTCAAATGGACATGTGATTGTGTTACCTCAAGAATAGATGTAATAAATAATAGAAGGATAGATGATATACCTAGTGATAATATTATAATGCAAAATGATATTTATTTTTTTATAAATCAAAATTTATGTTATTTATTCGAAAATATGAGTAATCCAAATAATGAAAAGGATCGTTCCTATAAACATAATGAGATAAACGAACAGAATTATATGAACAACAATAATAATAATAATAATAATATGAATGATAATCAACACGTTATTAGATATAATATGAGTTATTATTATTTAGAACTTTATAATATGATACAGTATATCTTAAATATGGTATCCATATCGATTAAATTGTTAGAAGACATTAATTTTGATTATTTAAAATTTCGTAAAAAAATATTGAAGGATTCATTTTTAAAAAAGAAAAAAAGAAAAATAAAAAACAAGAACGATATTTTAATTATTATTTCTAATAATAATGGTAGTTCAAATGTACTATTTTTAAAATATAAAAATAAAGTTAATATGAAAAATAAAATGAATAAGAAAAAATACAACATAGTAAAAAAATATAACAAAGTCAAAAAAAATAAACTGCCTGTTGTATATGGGTTACATAATTTATTAATACCTATAGCTAAATTATCTTTAGCACTAGAAATATATAAATTTGAGAAAATTACAAATAATATATTTCTTTTGTTTACAGAAAAAATTATATATATCTTTAATTTTTCATATACATATGATATAAAATTAAAATTATTGAATTATTTAAATTGTTATAATAATGTATCATATTATATAAATACCTTAGCATTTAAAAAAATCGTTAAGATAGACAATAAAAAATTGGATAAAAAAAAAAATGAACAAATTATATATAAAGATGTTGATTGGTATATTATATCCAAAAAAATTTCTATATGGAATAAAAATGAATTTATAAAAAATTCTTATGATATGAATATTGATAAGAGTGAAGTGAAAAATAAGAATAATATATGTGAATATAATTACTACAATAATTTTGAATGTATTAAACATTTAAAAAATATTCCTTATGTTGACAGTTTTTATACATATATGTTTATTTATTATTACAAATTTAAAAAGTACCAAGACATATGTAGATATTCATCATATATAAATTATAAAATTTATAATAGCTGGTCCCTTTATGACATGACAAAAAATTATGAACAGTATAAAGATGAATGTAAAGAGAGAATATGCATAAGTGATAAAAAAAATTGTGATCAAATGTTTAATTTTATATCAGATGATATAAAAGGTAAAGAAAAAAATATATGTAATGATATATATTATAAAGAGGATAAAGATATTAGCAACAAAGATGTTAATTCCTATTATGATAATTTTTTAAATATAAAAAAAAACAAAAAAAAGAAAAAGAAAAAGAAAAAGAAAAAGAAAAACGATTCTTGTGTTGTAACTCTTAATATAAGCAAGGGATTATTTGATGAATTATATCAAAATAGAAAATATCCCTTTCTAAAAGAAATAAAAGACGCAAGTGAAAATAAAAAGGTAGGTGATAATAATAATATAAATGATAATAATAATAATAATAATAATATTTGTAACAATTGTAGTAATTATATTTTTTATGATAATCTTAAATACCTTCGTGAACTTACCAAGAAAAAATCATATAGCCATAAAATAATTAATACATATAATTATATAAATAATGAAAATAATATCAAAAAACAGAAATATCAATATTTCAGTGATTATAATTTTTCATTTAATAATAAATCATATGATAATAAAAACAATATTTCTGTTATATCATTAAATTGTAAGAAAAAAGACAAGAAAAAGAAAGGACAGAGGATATTTCATTTTTTTTCTGTTATTAAACAATATCTAATTATAGATAGAAATATAAATGATATATATATAATTACGTTAATATATGATTATCTTAAGAATAAACTTGTAATAAATAAAGATGGTTTTCAAAATTTTTATAGTATGGATACAAACAGATATATAGAACAAATAATATCAACAAGTAATATAATATGTTGTATAAATCAAGAGAATAAAAAAAAAAAAAAAAAAATTATAATGCGAGAAAGGGATTCAACAATAAATAGGTTTAATAGTAACAATAATAATGATAATAATAAAATGCATGTTAAAAATACAGATATTATTAATAGGGAGACCAAATTTTCTTCTTATAATTTTAAGAACAAAAAGAATTGTTTTCAAAAAAAAGAAGATATTCAAGTTTATTATCTTTTAACCTTACACAAAAAAGAATGTGATGAGTTGTACATGTTAAAATCAACTACATTTATAAATACGAATATATATAATAACAGATTCAAATCTATCCATTATATTAAACATTTTTATCGTTTTAATAAATTAAAAAGTATAAAAGATTATAAATATAATTGTAATATTATTTCTAGACCTAATTATGTAGATACTGAAAAAAGTAATACCTCTTTGTTTACTTTGAGAAATAAAGAAAAGGGGGGAAACAGAAATGATTATTATAAAGATGAATTATTTGATATAAAAAAAATGAAGAGTAATATGTCATATAAATTAATGATTCTAGATAAAGCTAATTCTATATATAATTTAAGTGTAGGATATAATATCTATTTAAGTGAAAAAAAAATATATATATCGAATATAGATATTTTGAACAGTACATGTTTTTATCTTCATTTTTATGACAATGTTAATATTCTTTGTTTTTCTTCTTATTTAAAGACAACGTATATGTTAATTATGAATAAACAAATATCAAAATGTTGTGATATGTGTATGAACTCATTTAATCATTTGGACGAAATATATAAAAAGATGTGTATACATAAAAATAATGTAAATAAAAATGAAGATAATTATGATAGAAGTAGATACATAGATGAGAAGTCTATGATAGATAAAAATAATGATATAAGGAATAACAATTATATAAATAATAATAATAATAATAATATGATGATGAAGAAGATATTTTATATTTTAAATGATGAAGATATTCAAAGATATCATTTAATAAAAAGCAACATTTTATTTATACACAGTATATATAATGAAGATAATAATAATTATATAATTTTAATTTTAAATAGATATAGTATGATTATAAATGTGTATGATATTATAAATAATAATGATAATAATAATAATAATTATATTCCAATAAAATTAGATGATACATTCGAAATAACCTTTGATAACAGTATATTATTTTATTATTATATAAAACAGTTCCTTGTATTATCGAATAGTAAAAATATGGTATTTTTATTTTATATTGATATAAAATCTAATCGCTGTTTATTATTACATTATTTTCATTGTAATAATATTATATATTCTTTATATATGTTTACAAACTATGATAAAATTTTAAGAAAAGAAAACGGAGGTATTAATATAAACCCTTATATATTAATATGTATTGGTATGAAGAGAGTATGTAAGATATTTATATATTTTTTAAATATGAATAGTATAAATAATATGTGTGATAATAAATGTGTAAATAATATTTTTAATTGTATTTATGATCCTTGTCAAAAATATTATATAGAAAAATATATTGAAAATGATCAAGATATAATAAAACATCGTGTATCATGTTTTAGAATTTTTAAAAAACAAAATAAAGAAAATCAAAAGGAATCATTTATAATTAATAACATGTATAAATATATAATTGATACATTTAATAATGATATAATAATTACTGCTGTATGTAAATTAAATAATTTTCTTCTAGTTGGATGTAATAATGGTAGTGTGAAAGTATATGATATATTTCAAGATATTAATAAAAAAGGAGCACATAATTTTGCATTGAATCATTTATTTTTGGATTCATTTATTTTATATAAAAGTCAGAGAAATATAACAAAAATATATGACGAATTTCTTATAGGAGACGGATGTGTGATTTTTCTTAAGATTTTTAAAAATAAAAGAGTTCATATAAACTACAAATATGACAGCCATCATAACAATAATATGTTATATGACCATCAAGCAAAAAAATATAAAGAGAAACAAAAAAGATTATATGTTAAAAAAAATTATTATGTTATAGCAGCATGTGAAAATAAATTCTATCTTTTTTTATCCACCAAAATTAAAGAAAATAAACATTCTTACCAGAACAATAAAAGCAACAACAATAATAATATTAATATTAATAATATTAATAATAATAATAATATTAGTAGTAGTTATGCTACTATTGGTAGTGATTATTCAAAGAAAAATGAACATATATTATTTAATAAAATGAAAAATAATATTGATGAATTTTTTAAAAATATTTTTAATATAAAAAATCAAGAGCAAATCGAAGATTTAAAGAAAAACAAAAAGAAAGAAACAGATGAGGAAAAAGAAGACAATATAAAAGAAAATAAAATAGAAGATTACACAGAAAATCACATAGAAAATCACACAGAAAATCACACAGTATATCACACAGAAAATCACACAGAAAATCACACAGAAAATCACATAGAAAATCACATAGAAAATCACATAGAAGAAAAGAAAAAAAAAAAAGAAAAAAAAAAAACAAAAAAAGAGGAAGAAAAAAATGAGGAAGATTACTTACATATTCTGAATCATGAAGGTTTTAAGGAAGGACCCATTAAAAATAGAAATATATTCCTTATGCAATTAATATTTACTAAAAGAAAAAGTAATAAAAATAATAAAAGTAATGAAATTAATAAAAATAATGAAAATAATAAAATACATCATAATGCACATAGTAATATCCCCTTGGTCCAATCATCAACGTGTGAAAAAATTAATTATTTAAATTTAAAATGTGATGAAAAAGAAAAAATAAATACGGATGTAGGAGAAATAAATGAGAAACATAATTATAATAATAATAATGATAATCATATTAATTATGATTATAATGATGATTATATTAATTATGATTATAATGATAATCATATTAATTATGATTATAATGATGATTATTTTTTTGATATGCATAATAAAGTTTTTAAGGCGCATCCAAATATTAACCCTAGAAACATGATTGTAATAAAAAATTATAATACAGAAGGGAATATAATTTTTGACATTATACTATCTATAAATAATAATTTATATTTTGGTGTTATTAAAGAAAAAAAAGACATATTTAGTTATAAAAATGTGAATACATTTAAAAATATGAATATACAAAAATTTATTAAATGTAACTCTTTGAATGAACCATTAAAATATTATTTAGAAAATTCATTTGTTTATGAGAAAAATAAAGAAAAGTATAAAAACAAAACTTTTTTTAATAAATATGATAAAGATAATATTGTGGATAGAAAAAAATCTTTTCACAACATGGATATATACTACAACAATCAAATGAAACATTCAAGAGATAATACAATTCTTAGTAAAAATATAAATAAAACAAAATATATAGAAGATACAAAGAATCTTTGTATGAAAAAAAAATTAGGATTCTATTGTAATAATAAAAATATGTATCTTAAAATAAATCATAAAATAATAAAACCATATGACAATAATATCGTTCCACATATATCAGAAATAAATTTGAATAGAAATTATATGATTCATGAATTATATAATATATGTAATTCAAAAGAAAAAGATGAAATAATTAATTGTGTAGAAAATATATTAGAAGAAAATGAAATGAAATTAGAACATATGCATAATAAGATTAATAAAAATCTGTGTAAATTATATGATGATAGTTTAGAAGATGATAATCAATCTTTATTATATATATATAATATATTATTTTTAGAGGATAATAATATGTTTTCTCAAAATAAACATATTTTATATCTAATACGTAATCAATATAAAAACTATAATAATTATATATATCCGCTCATATTTTTTAATATAATAAATAAAAAATATAACTTGAAATATTTCTTTCAAAATAATTTGATAAGAAATAATGTATTTTTTCCATATAATATATATGATACAAATTATCTTTCTAACATTTCAAAGAATTTTATAATAAATGTGAAACAAGGGTTGTGTTCAATTTTTAAACAATTAAATTATAATATTAAAGTAAATGGTCACAGTATGATGATATTAGAAGATTATATGCAAACTGGTTTAAATAATCATAACAAAGAAATAAAAGATATAGAAGATATAGAAGAAATGGAAGATATAGAAGAAATGGAAGATATAGAAGAAATTGAAGATATAAAAGAAATTGAAGATATAGATGAAATAAAAAATGAAAGGGGACAAAAAAATTGTAATACAAACAAACATGCTATTGAAAATTCAAAAGAAATATTACATATTTCTAATCACAATAACTTATGCATATTAGTAGATGACAATATAAAAAATACAAAAAAAAAGAAAAACGTGTTAGCAGATAATTCTTGTAGTGTCAATAAAAAGAAGCAGAAAAAATCAAAAGAAAGCAACTCCATCCTTTATGAGAAGAATGTTAGTATTTATGATGATAATATGATTAGAAGACCGGACCATGATATATATTATAATAACATCAATAATAATCATAATATGTTTAATCATATACATCATTGTTATAATGAAAAGGATATAAATGAATATAAAACGGATGTTGCACTGTTTGATTCAACAATTTTTAATGATAATAGGAATAAAAATATACATATGGAAAAAAAAGATATGAACAAAATTGAAGTAAATGAACAAAATAATGAAAAGAGCTTCTCTTCTTTTTTACATTATATTTCTCTTCTCCTTAATAAAAAAAAAGAAATTTCAAACAAACGTAATGTGTGCCATTATATTTGTGGTAATGAAGATTTAAGATGTATATATGATAGTGTTACAAAAAAAATAAATGGTTTTAACGACGATATAATATATAAGGATAATTATAATACATATGAAGAAAAAAAAAACATAAGTATTAAATATGATAAACATGATAAACATGATAAACATGTTGAATATCATACTACATCACAACTTAATAATAACCATTTATATCATAAAAAGAGAGGAACTAATTCAAATAATGTCATAGATAAATATAAACAAGAAGGAGATGAATCGATAAAATTTTTAATTATGCATTTAAAAGGTAGCAAATATAATTTTAGTAATGTGACGGAATATATAAAAATTGTAAACCAAAAAAAAAATAATAATATTTATATAAATAATGATACTTTTATTTTAAAGAAAAAGATACCGCAAGATGATTTTTATAATAAATACCATAAGAATGAATCTGATATCACAAATAATATATCATACATGTGTAATATATATTTAGAGAGAAAAAAAAAAAGAATAAAAATTAATAAAAAACATATTTATAAGAAAAAATATTATTATTATTATTATAAAGTTAAATATACTAAGGGAAGAAGAAAACGTTTTAAACTTAATATATCAAAAGATTTATCATCTTACAGTTTAAAAAATAAAGAAAAAAAAGGAAAAAGGAAAAATAACGAAGCGTATGGTTGTCTATTAATATTTTTAAATAATATAAGTTATCATGTTAAGCATTTAACGATTTGTAAATTAAAAAAAAAAATTAATTATAAACTAAATTTTTGTTCGGATGATATTTTTTTTATACTCAAGTTTTCTTATAATTATGTATATCTGTTAAATATTCAAAAAAAAAAAAATGTATCTTTTTGGGTTAATATAAAATATATACATAAAAATATGATGATCCTCAAAATGGTAGATACAAGAAAATATAAAAATATAAATAAAATTAAATATAAAAATATAAATAAAATTAAATATAAAAATATATATAATAAAAATATATATAATAAAAATATATATACAAATAACAAAGACAATATATGCTTACAACATATACCAGGCAATGATGTGAATGATAAATATGTATCACATTTTTCACCTTATTATTATGAACAAAGAAATGGAATCATGAAAGATATTTGTTGTAAGACCCCATGTTGTAGTGTTGAAGATAATCATCATATGGTAGTTTTTAAAAACATCAAGAGAAAAAATATGATGAAGCATTTTTTTAAAAATAAGAATAATATAATTCCTTTATATTATTTAAGCAGAAATATGAGAAATGTTAAAGTGTTTATGAATAAGTATATTATATATACAGAAGAAAATAATGTTATTATATTAAAAATTAGATTATCTAAAGTTCATAAAAAGAAAAATAAAAAAGAATATAATAAAAGGATGAATTGTATAATGAATGAATATTTAAAAGTATTTAAATGTGAAAAGAATATAAATGCTCACAAAAAAGAACAAAAAGATAATAATATAAAAATGTGTAATATATTTAAGACTCTATTAAAAAATCAAAAAATTGTAAAGATAAAAATGAAACAAAAAAATAATATCAGCGAAAAGGATTATTTATTAAGTTTGATGAAAAGTAAGAAATCCACTTTAAGAAGGTTAGAAAATTGCAATGAGGAAGAACAACAAGAAATTGATTCGGATTATCATAATGAACGAAATCAACAAAATGAAGAAGATGAAGATAGTGACGACAATAGTGATGTTAGTCCATGTGAAGAAGAAAATGTAGATGATCATATAGCTAATTATGCACATACATATGAAAGTTATAGTATTATTGAAACCTCTACATTTTTTTGGAAAGTGTATCATCAACCTGAAAATTTTAATTATATGAAAAAAAAAAAAAAAAAAAAAAAAAAAAAAAATTACTATTCAAAATTGTCAAAGTATATTTTTGAAAACCATTTTAATTATAAAGAAAAAGAGTTTTTTTGTAATTTAAAGTATGAAGTTGTTGAATATTATAAATATGCTGAAAACACCGAATTTATTAATGATTTACAAGTATTTGAAAATAAAATATTAATAATTACATCAAAATATATTTCTCTATATATTTATATAGAAGAAAAAAATGAATTTGTTTTATTATGTTGTAATCTTTTATCAAATATTAATAATAATATATGTATAAATGACAAATATAATAAAGCATATATTTATCCAAATATGTTTGATTTTATTAAAGTAATATCTGAGAAATATATTACATTATATCAAATGATTAATAGTAAAAATTTAATATATATAGCTAGCTTAAAATTTATGAATAATATTAAATTTATTTTTGAAAATAAATTATTTTATAATATTATGGGATATAATTTAAATATAAATAAAAATGATAATATATTAGAAAGTGTGAGAAAATATCATAAATATTATGCAAGTTATTTTATAGTAGATAAAAAATATAATAATATATTTAATATATATTATACTTGCTTAAAGGATAAAAATGAAAAGTTTAAAGAAACCAAAGAAGAAGAAGAACATCAACAACAACAACATAATTTAGAAAATCAAAATAATAATTATTTTTATGATGAAAATAGACATATAGAAATATGTTACGATTTGATGTTATTTTTTCAATTATTAATAATAGCAAAAGAGATAAATAAAAAAAATTATTATAATATAATGAGTATAAAAAAATGGAAATCATATTTAAAAAAATATATATATAATAATAGTGATGAAAAAAATAATATATATGAAAATCACAACAACAACAATAATAATAATAATAATAATATATATGTAAAATATATTAATATTTTAAATATATTTATTGATCGAATATTTATGTCATTGAATAAAAAAATAATTTTTTTCAAAAATGTGTATAAAAATAAATCGTTAAAACAATTTTTGTTAGAATTAAAATTTAAAGTATTTAATCGATTATTAAAATTAAATTCATATGAATTCTCAGATGGAAAAAATGCCATAGATATATTAAATGATATATATGAACAAAAGTGTAATAGAAATATGTCTTATTTTTTCCTTATGAATATTATAAGAGATTATTATGATACTTTTAATTGTCAACCTTATAATATCAAATTTTATGAGCAACATATAAATAATGAAAAAAATATATGTAAACAAAATGAAAGTAAAAATGAAAAAAAAAAAAATGTTGATAATATTCATAACCATTTCAATGAAAATAATATAAATAATATGTCTCATATTTTCAAATATGAAAAATACATAACAAACAATTTTCATAACAGAAATAGCCAATTAAAACAAAATAATCTAACTAACAGATTAAAAACATTTGAACATAATATCATACAAAATATAAAACGTGTGAATCAATATCGTATGGATAATATATATAATTATAATGATATAATAAAAAATAATGTGAGAGACAATGTTTATTATAATATTGACTTTTATCATTTTATAGATAATAATTCTTTTAGGAATATAAAAAATTATAATATGAAATATAATAATATGAAATATAATAATATAAAATATCATAAAATTAAATATAATAATATTAAATATAATCATATACCATATAATAACAACTTATTATTATGCAATTATAATCAATATAATAAAAATAATATTAAAAATTCACTTTATTTTACATATTTACATTTTCTTATTTATATAACCAATCATCCATATATTTTTTTCCATATCAAAAAATATTTACATTTTCATAACTTATCTACAAATTTGATAAAAAATAAAATATATTATTTTAATATGGATCTCTTAAATATTATTTTCAATTTAGATAACAGAGCTTTAGAAGAATTAAAAAATATTTTAACCTTCTTTCCTTCTAACCCATCTATTGACGAAATATTTAGAGCAGTTCATTTGTTGTCCATGCCCTTTTGTCATACATAACAAAAAAAAAAAATAAAAAAATAAAAGACAACATGAATATATTATATATATATATATATATATATATATATATATATATATGTTTTTATTTTTTATTTTATTTATTATTATTATTTTTTTGTTTTAAGTCCTCATTAGTATATGTAGTTCTTATTTATGAAAATATTTTGCTTTCTATAAATTTATATTTGTCATAGATAATACACAAAATATATATTTAAATTTCCATTTTTTTTTTTTTTTTTTTTTTTTTTTATTATGTTCATAATATAATGAATATTTATGCTTCAATATAACAATCTTTTATATATATATATATATATATATATATATATATATTTATATTAACAAAAAAATTATATATAAATACAATTCCTATATAGTGTGAAATTATAATTATTGTTATATTTTTTTTATATATAATAATAACTTTTTATAATGTTAAAAAAAGCATTACCGAATAATCATTATAAATACAAATAATTTCCTTTATAATGATAAAGAAAAAAAAACAATTTAGTCTTTAATTATATCTTAATATATATTTATTTATATGTATATAAAATATTATATGCATATTTTCTTATTTTAATTTTTTTTTTTTTTTTTTTATTTATATATTATATTTGTATCCCTTGTTATTTTTAATTATTTTATTTTTTTTTTTTTTCTTTTTTTTTAATTTATTAATTTATTAATTTATTAATTTAGTTATATGTTCATATATTTATGAAAAATCAAATAACGTTCTTTTCTTATTATATATATATATATATATATATATATATATATATATATATATATATATATTATATATATATCTATATCATATATATATATATATATTATATAATTATAATTTTTTTGTTTTCTAAGTATAATATGAACTTGAACTTTTGAAACATATTATAAAAGAATAATCCAAATAAATCAATAAATGAATAAAAGTATATAAATCCTTTTTTATTTTTTTTGTCTGTAGTACTATTACTTCTTGAATATATTTATGTTTTTAAAAGGATAGTATTATAATTATATATGTTATATTATATATATATATATAATATTTATTTATATATTTTATATGATATTATGAGTTAAGAGGACAAATTCAATAAAGTCATGGACTCGCTGGATAGTTTGATAAAAAAGAAAAAAGAAGAAATAAAAGGTAAGATAAAATGAAAAAAAAATATATGCATATATATATATATATTATATAATATTATAAAAAAAATTCTCATAATTTATTTTTTTTTATAATATAGAAATTAAAGGAAACAAAAGATGGTTTAAACAAGCAGATTTGGAAAATCAAAAGAATAAAGAGATTAATAACTTTTATGAAAAAGAACTAAAAAAAAAAAAAATTGAAGAATATGAAAGATTAAAGGTAAAAAAAAAAAAAAATTATAAAAGATATGTAAAAACATTGTGTAGTAAAAAATTTTGTGTATTCATCATATTATATCTTATCCTTTTTATATGATAATAATATGATACCCCTTTTTGTTTTTTTTTTTTTTTTTTTTTTTCTAAAGAAATTAAATGATACATTAGATGAAAAACATAAAAAAAATAATGCAGATGTGGAAAATGAGGAAACAAATATAGGTTAACATAAATATATGATTGTATTATAATATGAAAAAAATATATTGTTTTTTTTATATTTAACATCTATATTAAAATAAAGAATGTTATAATGTAATTATATTATAAATATATAATGTTATTATATATATATTTTTATGATTTATAGAAATAACATTAAGTAATAAACAAATAATTATATTACTTCGTCAATTAAAAGAACCTATTAGATTATTTGGAGAAACAGACCTACAGAGGTATAAAAAAAATACATATAAAATATATATATATATATATATATATATATATATATATATATATTTATATATATTTTTAATTAATTAATAATATTCTTTTAAAGAGACAAAAATGTATAAATTAATATTTTATTTTATTTATTTATTTATTTATTTATTTATTTATTTATTATTATTTTTTTTTGTAGATATAATAGATTGAAGGAGTTAAAAATAAATAAAAATGAATTAAAAATTAATGAGCAAAACATTTTTGGAGATGTTTTAAGAGGAAGGTAATTTAAATATTATTTATTTTATTTTATTGTATTCTTTTATTATATTAATTGTACATGTCTCGTGATTTTTTCTTTTTTATAGATTAAAGGAAAATGCGTTAGATTTAATTGAAGATAACATAGAAGATGAAATTGAAAAAGTCTCTGATAAAAAAGATAAGAATAATTCAAACGTTTCAATAAGTGAAAAGGAAAATAATGAAAAAGGAAAAAAAATAGATAAAGAAAAAATAATACTTGAATGGATAAAAAGAACTATGAAAGAATGGAATGAAGAAATTGAAAATACTGTAGACAGTAAGAAGAAAATAAAACAGGCCACTTATTTACAAACACATAAGGATTTGAAGCCACTAGAAAAAAAATTAAAACAAAAAACGTAATCATTAATATATAAAAATAAGAAAACATATAATGTACATATAATTATTTTAAAAAAAGTAATATATAGATATATATTATATATGATGTTTTTTTTTTTTTTTTTTTCTCTTTTAGATTGGAATCTGATATCCTTAGATTGGAATCTGATATCCTTGATAAAATATATAATATTGTTTCTTGTTGCCAAGAAAAAAATTTTAAAGCTGCTCATGACGCGTAGGGGAAAATATTTCACATTGAAAATATTTATGAGTTTTTTGTATATATATTATAAATATGTATATATATATATATTTTTTTTTTTTTTTTTTTAGATATATGTTATTAGCCATCGGAAATGCTGCATGGCCAATGGGAGTTACGATGGTTGGTATTCATGAACGAGCAGGAAGATCAAAAATTTATGCATCAGAGGTAAAATGAAAAAATAACATAATTGTAATAATATGTATAGTTTTTGTAATATATTATATGTAAATTTTTTAAAATATTCTACACATATATATATATATATTTTATAGGTTGCTCATATATTAAATGATGAAACAACTAGAAAATATATTCAAATGATTAAAAGGTAAAATGAATACATATAATTATATTACTATAAGTATATACGTTATTTTATTATAATAAATCTTTTTTTTTTTTTTTTTTTTTTAAAGGTTATTATCATTTTGTCAAAGAAAGTATTGCCCAAACCCATCTGAAGCCGTTAATTTATCTACAATTCATATATGAATTCTGATTTTTTAAAATTATAAATATTATATATATATATATATATATATATTTATCTATATTTGAACAT
>NC_031489.1:779765-782607 GCF_001602025.1 Plasmodium gaboni | reverse complement strand
TTTTTTATATTTTTATTTTTATATTTTTTTTTTTTTTTTTTTTATAATAAATTTTTTTTTTTTTTTTTTTTTTTTAAAGGTTATTATCATTTTGTCAAAGAAAGTATTGCACAAACCCATCTGAAGCCGTTAATTTATCTACAATTCATATATGAATTCTGATTTTTTAAAATTATAAATATTATATATATATATATATATATATATATATATATTTATCTATATTTGAACATTCATTTTTTTTTTTTTTTATTTGTTTTTATTTTTTAAAAAAAAAAAACTTTAAAATATAATATAAAATAATTTGTTCCAAACAAAAAGTAAAATAATAAATATATTTTATCCTTATAAAATGTTCTTTAAAACAGAAACATATATATATATGTGTATGTGTATGTATTCTTTACAAAATATAAATGTTATTACCAAAAAAAAAAAAAAAAAAAAAAAAAAAAAAAAAAAAAAAAAAAAAAAAAAAAAAAAAATTAAAAAATCAGGAATATGAAAAATATAAAAAATGCGAAAATATAAAATAACATATAAAATTTAAAGACACTATACATAAAATCATTGCTTACTGAAATAAGTTAAAAACATTTTTTGTTGATAATAATCTATCTAACAATCATAATATAAATGATAATCATAAGCGTTAACATATTTATTATATGCGGAAATTTCTTCTCTTTTGAATTTTATATATTCTTGTATCATTTCCTAAAAGAAAAAAAAAAAAAATATATATAAAAAAAAAATATACATATATATATATATATATATATATATATGTCTCATTTATGGTGGTTGTACTTATTTCTTTTTTATTTTAAAATTTTTTAGCTTACCTCGGTAAAAATATTATTTACAGTTAAAAATGCATGATCCTTTTCCAGAGCATCTAAACTTTCACTAAGTGAAAAAGATATACTTTGTGGTTCTTCACATTTAAAGAAGTTCTTAAATTCTGGTGATTCGTTAATAGAATGTAAGGAATCATAATCTTCCAAGGCATGAGTAAGAATATTAAAATTTTCTGGGTTTTGTACATATTTCAAAAATATACTAGAAATAAAGAATTGATTATTTTTACTTTCAAATGGAACTAGTGGTTGTTCTTTGGATTTTATACCATCACAACCAGCCAAAATGATAGCAGCCATAACTAAATGTGGTGAGTTAGCACAATCAGGTAATCTAAATTCAATTCTTTTTTCAGATGGATTACTGTAGTTTATCAAAGATAACCTAATAACAGCACTTCTAGATCCAAAGGAATAAAATAATTTTTGGCAAGTTTCAAATCCTGGTACTAATCTTTTATATGAATTCATAGTAGCATTACAAAAAGCTTGTAAAGCTTTTGCATGTTTAACTATTCCATACATAAAATAAAAAGATTCTTTTGATAAAAAGAATGTAGAAGGATCATTTAGATAGAATATATTTTTATTATTTTTCCACAAGGATATATTACAATGCAAACCATTTCCATTATCATTAACTAAAGGTTTAGGCATAAAAGAAGATGTTCTATTAAATGAGCTAACTGTTGTTTTTATAATTTGTTTTGTAATAAGTAGAAAATCAGCATTTCTTAAAGCGTCAAAATATTTTAAAGAAATTTCATGCTGACTTGTTGAAACCTCATGATGATATCTTTGTACATTAATATTCATATCATTTAATGCTCTACATATCCTTAGTTTAATTATATTAGATGCATCATA
Source organism: Plasmodium gaboni (assembly GCF_001602025.1). NCBI lineage: Eukaryota > Apicomplexa > Aconoidasida > Haemosporida > Plasmodiidae > Plasmodium > Plasmodium gaboni. The sequence goes on along the minus strand of NC_031489.1, from coordinate 780,880 downwards.
TGGATCTGTTTTAAAATAACCAGATTTTTTCTTTACTTTTTTACTATCATCATTTATTAAATACTCATTATTAGGATTATTCATATGATCTTTATGTGGTTCATATTTAGTTACAACATTATTACCATAAATACTAGATAAATCATTTTTACAAGAAAATGATTCTCTATCATAAATCTTCAGATAAGTATTATATTCATCTAAACTATAATTTACCTTATCAAATATAAAAAATTCTAATTCATTCCCAATACAAACCTTATCTGCAATGCCTTCATTCTTAACGAATTCACATGTTTTCTTTAATAATGTTCTTGGACATTTATAATAATCAAAACCATTATATCTTTTTATATCACACATAACATTTAAAATATTCTTTCCATCACATTCTTCCACATAACATGTTGAATAATCTACTTTAATAATAAAATCACTTACTTCAGTATCTGAACAAAGTTTAATAGAAGATGCATCAAACGAAAAACCATTTTCTAACTTATTTAATGTAATTTCCTTTACATAAAAAAAACACTTAAAATAGGTTCCTAACAAATTAGTAATAATACCAGCTACTATTTCTACATCATTACTTTTGTCATTTATATACTCGTACAGTTCGGCATTATTTGAAAAACTCACGGACCCTGTTTTTATACAAAAAAAAAAAATAATAAATATATATATATATATATATATATATATAAAATACATGTAATATATTATAAGCACAAATATATATATTCACCCCAATATATATATATATACTTTACAACAATTTTTTTAACATTTTTTCTTGGTATTTCTATTATTATTAAAATGTACATATTGTACATACACCCATAAAAATTAAAACATAGAAATATTATATATATATTATATATTTATAATATATATATATTATATATATATGTTTTTTTTTTTTTTTTTTTTTTTTTTTTTTTTTTTTTTTTTTTTATTTTTTTTATTTTTTTTTAAAAAATATAAAATTTATATTTTTTAAAATTTTTTTTAAAAATAAAAGGATATTTATTTTTAAAAAAAAAAAAAAAAAAAAATTTTTTTTTTAATTTTTAAAAAAAATTTTTTAAAAATAAAAAAATTTTTTTAAAAAA
>NC_031489.1:759162-774162 GCF_001602025.1 Plasmodium gaboni | reverse complement strand
AAGAAAACCTATACAACCTGAGTAAATCCCCCTAGGCACCATTTCAATTCTGTAAATAAAAAAATAAATAAATAAATAAATAAATAAATAAATAAATAAATAAATAAGAAACATATAAGATATTTATATAATTACAACACATTATCGTTTTAATTATATATTTGTTTATTACTCTTGCAAAATCGACATAGATATATATTTTGGAGAACCAGTCATGGATCCTCCAGGGAATATATTTAATATAGCATCAGAGAAATTATTCCCTTTTTTTATTTGCCCTGTAATCTCTGAAACCATTTGATGAACAAATTTATATGATTCTATGTGGAATAATTTAGAAACTTGTACTGTATTTATATCACATATTCTATTAAAATCATTTGTAGTTAGATCTAATATCATTAGATTTTCTGCTCTTTCTTTTTTATTATTAAATAAATTATTTTTTAGTATATCATCTTCTTCTTTTGTTTTTCCTCTTTTACTTGTACCTTTAATAGGTTTACTATACATATAGTTATCTTTATTTTTTCTTAAGAATTCTTCAGGACTAAAACTTAAAATATGAAATTGTATTTCACCTATTTTTATTTTTTTCTTATCTTTTTCTTTTAATAAAAAGGATATTTTTTCTTTATTGTCATTTTGTTCTTTACATAAAATTCTTTTATAATTAATAAAACAACTATATGAAACTTTATTTATATTTCTAATATAATTATATAAATCTAAATATTCGATGTTCATATCTACAAGTTTTTTTGAGATAAATTGTGTAGTTAAACACAATTCATAGGAATAACCATCTTCAATATATTTTTTACATTTCCTTACATTTTCAATATATTGTTCTCTTTGTATAATCGAATTAAATGATATTCTACTTTGCTCTTTATTTTTTTCTAACGAATTATTTTTATTATATATATTATTAATATTGTATTTTTCTTCATTTAATATATTATCATGCTCATATGTCTTTTCTATATCTATAAGTACATCTAAAGCATTATATGTCCATTCTTTATTATAATTTTGTATATCCTTAAAGTCATCAAAATTTTTTATATGATATTGATATGGAGTATTTGTCAAATTATTATGTTCATTATTTTTTCCCTTATTATCACCATATGAAATATTGTCTTCACATTTTTTGTGACCATGAGTTAAGTATCTCTTAAAAGATTCTTCTTCTGGTTCTAACGAAATTAAATAAATATTATTTTTATACATATCTAAAGCCATCATATTTTGAGGACGTACAAAAACAGAAACCGGAAACATTTCTTCTTGTTCTATTTGTTTACATTTAGTATTATATAAATTTTTTATAGTTTCATATTTATATTCATAACTGAAAAATCCAAAGTAGCCCATTAAACAAGATGTCTTATTGTTAATAAAATCATTGTCTTGTATTGTATCATTTAGAAATATATAATTATAACGATGATTATTTAAATTTGTTTTATTATTATTTTTATTGACTTTTTCTTCACATGTACTATTATATTTATCTGATTTCATTTGTTCGGTGGTAGTATATACTATTTCCTTTTTTTCTACTTCATTTTTACTATTTATTAAATTATGAAGATCTATATATTGATAATCTATGATCATTTGTTTTTTGAAATATTCAATATTTTCATTCATATATTTAACAAGGCAATTATTTTCTTTACTCATATAATGTATATCATATGTATCACCTATATTAGATTTATCAGATTTGTCATTTTTTTTTTCCTTTGTGCTTTTCCTTAAATTAAGAAGCAAAGTATTTGGAGATATATTATCTTTTCCATCTATATAATATTCAATAATATCACTTAATATCCCATCAAGATTACCCATATATGAAAATCTGGTATTTTGTATCAAATCAGTATGATCATATTGTAATGAAATATTATCATTTGATATTTTTTTTTGAGATTTGTTATTTTTAATTTGATATAAAATTTCATTATTACTATCTAACCAAAAAGATATACTTTCTTTATGTTTTTTAAAAAAAATATTTTTAAAAATATCATACGAAATCATACATAAATTATTTTTTATACCTACAACTTTAATAATTTTTATTTTCCATTTATATGTACTCGATATATTTAAAGGAATAGATATGGATGTTTTATATATATCATGTTGTATTATTTTTAAAGAATTCCTTTTTTTATTTTCATTATATTTTAACGTAATATTTTTAAAATTCTCAAAAAATATTTCACTATATTCACTCTCAACAGATTCTGGATGATATTGCACAGTATAATATGGTAAATATTTATGTTGTACTCCCATAATTATATATTCATCTAAATGATTAGAATAACATGTTATATTTAAAATATTTTTATTAATATCTGTATGATTTACTTTTAAAGAATTATAACATACAGCCTTAAAATTATCTTCTATATTATTAAATAATTCAGAACATTTATTCTCCTCATTTTTACATATATGTATTATATTTGTATTTCCATGAAACATATTTTTTACTTTCTCTATTTTACTTCCATAAAAGTAACATAATAATTGATGACCATAACACACACCTAATAATGGAATTTTTATTTCATTCTTTAATAGTTCTATAACAAACTTATCCTTCTTATCATTTAACATAGGGTTACCATACCCTGGAGATATAACAATATTATCAATCTTATCATAATAATGTTTCATAAAATCATCATAACATATATCATCTGCTTTAATAACAATGGGCTTTTCTTTATTTATTTTAGTCAAATAATGTACGATGTTATATGAGTAAGAATCATAAAAATCGATGAATAAACTCACAACACTGGACTTCATATTTATAAAACAATACAAAAGGATAAGGATATTAAAATGATGAAATTGTTAGAAATATTTTTATATCTATGTATAGATATATTGAATCAAATAATATATATATATATATATATATATATATATATATTATTGTAAAAAAAATATTTTTTTTTTTTTTTTTTTTTTACAATCTTTAAGTTTATTTTAATAAATCAAAAATAGGAAATATATATATATATATATATGTGACACATCAAAATGGAAGCATTAGAAAAAAAATAAAAAAAAAAATAATAAAATAATATAACAAGTTTATATTAATTGAGAACAAATATATGATATACATTTAAATTATATTTTAAGAGTCATTTAATTCGTACTTTTTCTTGGAACATAAAGCTGCATTGGGACACCAATCTAGATTAAAAAAGGGAAATTCAAAATAGCACTTTATGAATATAAATAAATAAATATATATGTATATATATATATATATATATATATATATATATATTTTCGTTCTGTTGTTATGAATTCACCTTTCGTATTGTCATATAATTTTTCAATTTCCTCAATGTTATATAATAAAGATGCTTGATTCTTTTTTTTAATCTTTTCATATTCATTACTCCATTTCTTACCCCTCATAATCTATTCACAAAAATATAATATGTTAATGGAATATATATAAATATATTTTTCTGAACAGTAAAGTAATTTTTTTTTTTTTTTTTATACACAATATATATATTACAATATTCCTGAATTTGCATCTTCCTTTATTAGCTATTAAACCAACAGCTCCCTACAAAAATATAAACATGTGAAAAAATATAAATGTAAATGTATATATATATATATATATATATTTATGTACTTTCTGTACGAAAAAGAAAAAAAAAAAAAAAATTAATATATAATATTATAAATTATTGTACCTGCTTGTTCTCATTATAATCTGTTTCGTCATCACTTTTTCGTAAATATTCAACGGATAAGTCTCCATATATTCCTGCTTTAATTTTGATATCTTTCAATATTTCTTGAACAAATAATACATACCATTGATCGTTTTTTATTTTTAATTCCTTAAATTCTAAAAGAAATATAAATATAAGTATAAATATAAGTATAAGTATAAATATAAATATAATTATTTATTTATTTATTTTTTTTTTTTTTTGCAAAAGGATGTTGAAAGTATTCTTAGAAATAAGAGTACAACATAGAATATTAACACACACACATATATATATATATATATTTTACCTTTTAGAATTATTAATTCACCATCTTTAATATGAGCTAACTTCAACACTTTGTTGTCAATCATTAAAGACCAGTAATTACGTTCACCAAGAATACGAAATATAAAACCACAGCTTTGAGCATCATTCATTTGTACTTCTAACTGAGCTATGGTTTTCTAATATGAATTAACATATATAAGATATATAAATATAAATATATATATATATATTTTATTTTCATGATATATTATATTACCTTACAAAAAAAGTCTTTCTTTATTAAAGACGTTCTTGTTGACATTCTAAAATATATTATAAGAAATATATATTTTTTTTTTTTTTTTTTTTTTTGTTAAGAAAGAAATATATAATAATAACTTTTGTATACAATAACCTATTGTCTAACCATCCGAAAGGAAATGGATGATTCTATAAATATTAATATATATTTATATATATGTATATATATTCTCAATAATATAAAATTATATAGTTATTAATTTTATACAGGTTCCCGACAGCTATCTTTTGCCGTATGTTCTATGATAGCTTCCTCATTATGAATAACCCAATTATCAGTTTGTAGCCATCCGTCATCTTATATAAATAAATATATTCGCATAAATTTTAAATTAGTATAATAGAAGTAAAAGTAATTCAAACAATACATACAAATATATATTTCTACAATATTACATTTCAGTTCTATACTATGTTTAATTACTCAAATTAATGGGCTCATAGGATGGTTTCAAAAAATATTCACGACAGCTTTATATAATAATATATATATATATATATATATATATATATGTTAATTTAGGTATATGTTTGGAAAGAAATAATTACCCTCCTGATAAATAAAAAGAATATAACTTATTTTGTTTCAAAACATGTACATATATATATATATATATATATATATTTATATTTTATTCCATTAACTATAATTTAAGTGCTTTTTAAAATATTTAGGATTCTCAGAAGGGTACAATCTAAAAAATTAAAGAAAAATAAATCACAATATATATTATATCAACACATCTATACCATAGTTATATAATTGTTAATATAAAAAAAAAAAAAAAATTATAATAAATTTATGAATCCTGCTCTCAACACAACCGAAAAAAAAAGAAAAAATATACATAATAATATAAACCACCATATTAGACTGAGTTATTATAAAATATATATATATATATATATATTTTTTTTTTTGTTCTTTTATTACACATTAGTTAGCCATGTAAGGACATTAATTTTGCTTTGCAAAAATCTATTATTATGTGATTGAAAAGAGGAATCCTTAAACGTTCCACATTTATAACAAGAGAAAAAATAAAATGTAAGAAGTATGACCTTTATAAACATTTTTATCAAATATTTTAAAAGGTAAATAATAAAAAAAAAAAGACAAAATGTTAAAAACCCAATTATAATTGAACAATTAAAATTAAAATTAAAATAGTTCTATATAAATTTATTAATTACAATATTATTATTCACAATACAATTATTTACTATGTTAAGTTTTTTTTTTATTTTTTTTATTTTAAGTTCTTTGTATTTCTTTATGTTTTTATATTCACAAGATAATTTATATATAATAATTAAAACATTACATTATGAGAATATAATAACATATTAAATAATAATGAAGATGAAAAAGAAAGAAAGAAAAAAAAAATAATTAAATATATTTATAAGCGTATATACACATACTAATTCAAAGTAGGCTTTATATGCGTACTTTGAAATATTATAAAATGAAAAAAAAAAAAAAAAAATGACTACATTAAAAAAAATATATATATGTATAAATCTAACCTCATTTCATTTAATTCGTATAATATATATATATATATATATATTACATTAGCGAAATATAATTTATTAAAAAAAAAAGAAGAAAAAAAAAAAAAAAAGGTAATAATGATTATACGACAACGTTATAAAAATAATTACTATTTAATTAAGAAAACTTACATCATCGTACTAAAACAACTAATTATGAAAAAAATACAAGCGAATATACATACATACATATATATATATATATATATATATGGCCTTTTTTTCTTTTTTCTTGAAATAAATATTAATTTTAATAAATTAATTAAAACACTAAATATAAAGAATAGAATAATAAAAAGATAGAAACAAGGTGAAATATAAACAATGTGTATTAATAAATGTATGTATAAATATATATATAAATATATATATATATATATATATAAATGCGTATAACATTAATATATTTATGTACAAATGTAAATTTACAAATATAAATAAATATATATATAAATATATATATATATATATATACATGTTTTTTCTTTTTTTCTTTTTTTTTTTTGCTTTTTTTCATATATATAATTTAATTTCATTATATATCATAATAATACTTTTTGATATAAAACAAAAACAACACCAGAAATGGGGAAAAAAAAAAAAAAAAAAGAGAGAATAATACACACAAATTATTATATATATATATGTAATATATATAAATATATATTCTTTTTAATTTTTAATTTTATTTTAATTTTTTTTTTTTTTTTTGTTGGTTTGTACCTGGATAAAATAATTATTTATATTATGTCCACATACGCTTAATTATAATAAAATGTTTTCTTTTTATTTTATTTTATTTTATTTTTCCTTTTTGTATACAAAATAAAATTTTATATGTTTCTTCTTTCTCCTTCATAAATATATGTATATATATAAATATATATACACATATATAAAAGGTATTATAACATTTATGTGTTTAATTTTTTAATACATTTTTTTCGTGAGATAAATCTTTGATCTTTTCCCATGTGAAGGTATCGCCATCTCTTCCAAAATGACCATAAGCAGATGTTTTTGAGAAAACAGGTTCTGTTAATTTTAATTCTTGAATAATGAAACCTGGTCTAAGATCAAAATTTCTTAAAATGATTTGTTCTAAGTCATAATCTGTATAACTTGTGCTTACAGTACCATAAGAATTAACATTAAGTGATATAGGGTAAGCAATACCTATGGAATAAGAAGCTTGTACTAAGACACGTCTACAAAATTTATTAGCAACAAGAGATTTAGCAATAAAACGTAAATAATAAGCAGCTGAACGATCAACTTTAGATGCATCTTTTCCTGAAAAGGCACCACCACCATGTGCACCCCATCCACCATATGTATCACAAATAATTTTTCTTCCAGTTAAACCTGCATCTGCTGCTGGTCCTCCAAGAACAAATTTTCCAGATGGGTTCAAATAATATAAAGTTTCATTATCTAGTAAATTTTCTGGAATAACATATTTGATAACATTTTCCATCAAGTCAGTTTTTAGTTGTTCATATTTTATATTTTCAGCATGTTGTGTTGAAATAAGAACTGTATGAACACGTAAAGGTTCTAAATGTCCACCACAACCACCCTTATTTTTATATTCAATAGTTATTTGTGTTTTACCATCAGGTCCTAAATAAGGTAAAATACCTAATTTTCTAACTTCAGTTAATCTTTTACCTAATAAGGTAGCATAATGATGGGTTAACGGCATATAATTCTCAGTTTCATCAGTTGCATAACCAAACATAATACCTTGATCTCCTGCTCCTATTAATTCTGGAGATCTGTTTTCATGTACACACTGAGCTATATCAGGTGATTGTTCATCAATAGATACTTTTATTTCTGCAGTTTTGTAGTCTAAACCTTTACTTTCATCATCATAACCAATATGTTTTAATACGTCTCGTGTGACCTTGTCATAATTCACCTTAGCCTTTGTAGTTATTTCTCCAAATATAAAAATGTAATTCTTTTTTGCACATACTTCACATGCAACCTTGCTATATGGATCCTCACGTAAACAACTATCTAAAATAGCATCAGATATCTGGTCACATATTTTATCTGGGTGTCCTTCATTCACTGATTCAGATGTGAATAAAAAGTTTCCTCTTTTAATTTTCAGCTGACTCATTTTTTTCACACTATACTAAAAATCTTTTGTATTTTTTTTAGGATAATCAGGAAAATTAAAATAAAAAATAATTTTTTTTTTTTTTATATGGTACAAAATGAAAATAATTATAATATATGAAAGAAATGAAAAAAAAAGAAAAAAAAAGAGAGAAAAAAGGAAAATTATGTATATTTATATATTATATATATATCAAAATAAAATACTTAACAATATAATTAAAAAAAATATATGCACATAAATATATATATAATATATTGACAAACTTTCATATATTTTAAAAACTTTTAAATATATATATCTCAGACAAATTATTAGTAAATAAAAGAAATATATATATATACTTATAATTTTATGTATAATATATGTAAAAGAGCAAATATATATATATATATATATATATATATTATATAATAAAAAGAATGAAAAAATTTAAATCCCTTTAAGAATAAAATTTTATGTAAATATAAAATTTAATTAAACAATTAAAACGAATACCTTTTTTGGTTTAAAAAAAAATAAAATAAAACATATATATATGTATATATTTATATATATATTTTATTAAATATTAATTTTTTTATTTTAGCTACTTTTTTTATTCGTTAAACACATTAAATATAAAATATAATTTTTTATTATTTTATTTTTTATTTTTTTTTTAAATAATTCATAAAATAAAATAATGCTTTACATATATTATATATAACAATAAATTGAAAAAAAATAATTAAAAATTAAAAAAATTATATTGTATCCTATTATATTTTATTTACTTTTTTATGTATTTTAAATAATAATTTTATTAAATTTAAAAATTTCTTTTTTTTTTTTTTTTTTAATATATATATATATATATATATATATATATAAAATATATGAAATATATTTTTTAATTTATTATGATATATTGTATTTATATATTTTTATATTGTAATAAAGCAAGAAGATGAAAAATAATTATTGTATCATTGCTATTTTTATTTATTTTTTCGTGTATTATCTTAAATGATATTTTTGTTAAATTAAAAAGTTTTTTCCAATATGTTTTAAATTATATATAAAAATATAAAATATATTTTTTTAAATTTATTATTATATATATTATATATTTTTTTTTTTTTACTATTATTTATATATATTATATATATCTCATGCAGTTTTTAATAAAAATATATATTTCATTGAAGCTTATATTTCTTTTATATGTGGTGTTTTATATAAAATATATTATATAATATAGTTTTTGTAGAAATTATTAAAAATGTACTTATCTGATTATATATTATAATAAAAGAATAATATATTTTAATTATATTATATATATATTATATATTATATTCTTAAAATACATAATAAAAAGACTATACATTCTTATGGACATATATATTATATATATTTTATTATATTTCTTAAAATACGAACAATATTATTCTTTGGTAATATGTGCATGATATACTATATAATATATATATATTTCTTATATTTTTTAAAATACATAATAATTTTTATTTTTGTAATATATATATAATATATATATATATATATTTATATATATATATTATATAATATATATAAATATATATAATTTATGTTTATATTTTCTTTTTTAGTTCACATATTTACTACCTTTATTATTTTTTATTTATTTATATTGCAAAATGCGAATGATATTACTATTTTTTTTTTCATTGCATAATGGAAAAAACTAGATGTTTAAAAAAAAAAAAAAGTTCACTATGAGGATTATTATATATATGTATAATAATAATGTTCTATTTTATATACTTTATAATTATTCGTTTCTTATTACATCATAATATTCGAGGAAAAAAAAATAATGAAAAACTGTGTTCTGTAATAATATAATTATATATTTATATGTGTTTTTATTTAACATTACAAAAAGTCGAAAACTGTTATTCTTATGTGATATTTTTAAAATACAAGAAAAAAAAAATTTTTCATATGACTTTTTTTTTTTTTTTTTTTTATAATTATAGGTGCGAAATATAAATGGGTTATATTATAAATATATAAATATGTATATTATATATATATATATTAAAAAAAGAAAAAGGGAAACTAAAAAAACAAAAATAAATTAATATATATGTATTTATATACATATAATTTATGTATGATATTTTGTACTTTGTAAATATATTCGTTATAAAACATTATCCATTATTTTATTTATTTATTTTCCTTGAATATATAATAAATATAAAAACATGTTAAATAGGAAAAATTTTTAATTTTGTTTATTATTATTTTTTTTTTTTAAAGAGACAAATAAGTGGATTATATATATATATATATATATATATATATATATTATATAATTGTAATGTATTTTTTTAATTTATATAGTTCTCTTTGAAATTGTACGAATATAAATATATTTAATGTTATAATAAAAAATGGGATTCATTAAAAAGCATAATTTTTTTTATTAAAATAAGAAAAAGAAAAAATACTTACATATATATATATATATATATATATATGTGTTATTTATCGGTATATATATATAAATTATTAAAATATATGTCCATATTCATAGATATATGATGAAGTCATATGAAATAAAATTTATGAATATTTTATTCCTATACATATATTTATATATAAATCGTAAGAACCTTTTTAATTCAAAAGATACACAAAAATATATATATATATATATATTTATTTATTTATTTATATATGTTGTTTCATTTTTTTTTAATTTCGGTCAAGTTATTTTTTCAATGTATGTTAGGAAAAAAAAAAATAAATAAATAAATAAATAAAACAAATAGCATCATGTTATATGTTGATAAAATATTTATTTATACGATAATATAACACACAATACAAAAATGTAATATATATAAATCAATAAAACATATATATATACATACATATATATATATATATATATATATATATATGTATGTATAATTGTTCCTATATTTAATTGCTTTGTATTTTCAGTTGTCCTTATTTTGTTCCATTTCTTCAAATAATTCTTCACAAAGAGAAAGATTTGGATATTTAAATTTCTCACTTTTATAATCTTCATTATTCTTAATAGATTTTTTTATAAATTCAAGTACGTGAAAATCAAAGGCATTTAATAATTCATCAGTTATTTCTAAATCATATTCTACATTTAATGAACTCATATTTTTTTTCCATAAAAAGGGCAAGAAATTACTATAAGATATATTATCCTTTGAACCATTACTTCCAATGTATGCATGACTCAATGGTCTCTTATTCCTACAAATTTTTATCATCTAAAGGAAAAATATACATATATATATATATATATATATATATATATATATGTTAATGAAAATGTAATATATAATTTAATATAAATATTACCTGTCCCGAAAAAATGTGAGAATTTTCAACCCAGTTTGTGTATCTCTCTTTTACTTCATCGGGTACGCCTTCAAACTGTTAAATAAATAAATACATACACACATATATATATACATACATATATATATATATATATATATATATATATTTTACAATAAAAATAAAAAGGAAAATCCATTGTATAAAAAAAATATCATCCATACATATACATTTCAAGGTTCATATAAATTTTTTTTTATTTCATACCTTATCATTTGGCTGCTCCTCATTAATGTCATTATGTGCCATATGGTTTTGTACACTATTCAAAAGGCTTGAAAAATTAATATTTGGAATAGGGGTTTGAGCTATATCATTTTGGTTTTCAATAATATGCACATTATCATATTCATTATTTATAATATTATTTACTACATTCAAATTTGCATCAATAGGCGTGTTTTGTCTTTCTTCATAACTATTATGATTATGATTATTAATATCATTATTAATATCATCATCATCATCATCTGGTTCTACTACATAACCTTTGTTATATTCTTCCTTTTGTAATTCTTTTTCTTTTTCTTCATCTGACTTTTCATATATATCATCTATATTACTATCATAATAAATGAAATTATCATTTACAAGGTCATCATTTACTTTTACTTTGTTTTCAACATTTGTATCATTTTTATTATCATTAATTAATTCGTTATCTTGACTAGATATTTTATTATCTTCTTTTTGTAGATTCTCTGCATTGTTATCACTATTTTCATTTAATTTATTTGATGCATTTGCATTAAGCAGATTGTTCTTTTTTTCTTGTTTTTCTTCATGATGACTTGATGCATCACTAGAAGTATGGCTATCACTTTTGCTTTTATAAGAATTAGTATCTTTAAATAAATTATTTTCATTTGAACTTTTTTTTTTAATATGATTTTTTTTTTTCTTGTCTTTATCATTTTCATCATTTGTTTTTTTTTGCATTTTATGTGATAAATGTTTTCCTGCTTGTCTATCTAACTGAGCAAAAGGGTTATTACTATTATAATATTCGTTATTATTATTATTATTATAATATTCGTTGTTATTATTATTATTATTATTATTATTATCAATATCATTTTCATTGTTGTTATCATTCATGCTTTGTTTACCTCGTGGTTTATACCTTTCCAAATAATTATCATTATTTGATAATTTGTGAGCTCTACTACTCCTATAATTATCTTCCTTTCCATTCATATTATAATTATTTCCTCCTTCTTTATGACTAACTGAATAATCTTTTCTAAGGATCATATTTTTATTATCAGCAACGTTTGGTAAATAATTTTTATAATAATCTTCAAATTCTTGTTGTAGGTTCGTTCGATTCACAGTATTTCTCATATCATATGGTAGAGGATAATAATTATTTCGATTCATATTATTATTAACATTATTTACACTACTATACATATCAGCATTTATATTAATATTACCTGTACTATTAGGATATGTGCTATTTCTAAAAAATGGATTAGCATAATAATAATTATTATTATGATTATTAATAGGATGATTAGCACCATGTATATTACTATTTCTATATATAGGATCATGATTATAACTATAAAAATTCGTATTCATATTATTATGCATATTATTATTATTATTATTATTATAATTGTTATTAGAAAAATATAAATTTCTTATTTGTCTCAAGAATTCGTGATTTATAGATCCTGGATACCTATTATATGAATTCGAAAAATTTGGATAATAGAAATTATCATAAAAAACATAGAAAAAACTTGATAATCTAGAAAATATAACCGATGCTAAAGATAATATTAAACTAATTCTTGAAAAAGATGACATGGTAATGTCATTATTAAGTATATTTGCATGATTAAATTGTATTATAATACTATTAATTATATTATTAATATGAACAAATAAATAAAAAAATACATATATAGAATTAGAATTATAATAAGAATGTATATATGATGATAAATCTGGTCTTCTATATCCTGTTTCTTCTTCTAATAATAATAATAACTGTTCTATAACTCTCCAAGGAATATTTATTTCAAAATTATTATATTCTGAATCATTCATATCATTTAAAGATTTCATATGACTTCTTCTTATAGCACTATTTCTTCTATTATTACTAGTCATTTGTATAGATCTCATATTTGCAGACACAGAATTTTCTGATGATAAATATTCTTCATCTTCTATATTTTCATCATTATAAACAATTCTTGAATTTCTTCTTAATGAATCGTTTCTAATTAATTGATTATTTCTTTCTAAATCATTAAATGGTACAATATTCTCATAATTATTTTTTGAAAAATAGCTATCTTCTATACCTCCAGAATAACATTCATTGGAATTTTTTATTAAATTCGACATATCCATAATATTTTTAGATGTAGCTATATTTGGATTATATATATTATTACTATTATTAAGATCTACTGTATTGTTATTGTATATATGTTTTGTAAAATGTTCTCTATATTTTTTATTTTTCATATAATCTTTAATATTATCTTTCATATTTTCTTTGATACTATCTTTGAAAGTTTCTTTCCTTTTGCTTTCATTTTTATCTTTATTTTTTTTTTCATTTTTTTTCTTTTCTTTCAATTCTTTACTTTTTAAATAATCTTCTAATTTAATATCCTTCACATTATCACATGTTTCACTTAAGTAGTCATCTCTTTGATAATTATGTTTACTTCTCTTTTTTTTTTTATTCCTTTCATTCTTTAAGCCTTTTATTATTGAAGGAGCTCCTAGAAATGGATAAGTATGTTTGCTGAAATTTTTATTATAAACAAAATTATGTGGTGTTTGATATGGACCTACCATATTCATATGATTTATATGATTCATTGGGTTCATATTATACATATATGGGTAATGAAATTTTGGTTCTAACAAATTATCATATTCATTTCTAAATCTATCTTCTTTTCTAATTCGTTCAACATAAGAATCTTCATTAGGAGATATACTACTATTGGAATCGTAATATTTTTTGTTTTTATGTTTATTTGTGATTTTTGTTTTGTTCTTTTTTTTCAGATCATTATATTTTTTATTTTCATCTTCTTTTTCTTCATCTTCCTCATTACTAGTATACAAAGCTGAATAAGAACTATTTGATTTTTCTCCATCTGAGCTACTTTCAGAATTGTTCGAATTGTATTCATGTTTTCCATGTATCTCATTTTTGTGATATATTTTTTTATCATTAACTTTATTTTTTCTTTTCTTTTTTTTTTCTAAATTTTCTTTTTCATCATAACTTTCTAATTTTTTTTCATCACTTTTATATTTTTTTTCATCACTTTCATATTTTGTATCATCTCTATCATATTTATTTCTATGCATATCAATTGAGTTCTTATTATGGGAATTATCTTTGTGTTTATCCTCTTGTTCTTCATCATAAATTTTAGTATCCTTTTTGTTATCCTTATAATAATCTCGTTGATTGAAAGATTTTTCTTCTTCTAAATCTTCTTCCTCTTTTACATTTCTTTGTTTATTATCTTTCTTTTCATTTTGAATAAAATT
>NC_031489.1:751662-756662 GCF_001602025.1 Plasmodium gaboni | reverse complement strand
ATTTGTTTAAGAATAATATTAAGTTTTTATATATATTTTATTGTAATTAGGATAATAAAATGAAAAAAAAAAAAAAATATATGGTCACATGGAATTTATTTATTGTGAAAATAAAATTATAAATGTGTATATATATGAATGAGAAGGTATAATATATATATATATATATTTATTTATTTATCTTATTTTTTTAATTTTGACACTTTTGAACAAAGTATTTATTATGTTAAAAAAAATATAATAATAATAATAAAAGTGACAATAATAATAATTATTATTATTTGTATGTATTAATAATCTACTTAAGATTAACGTTTATTATAATTATAATCAATGCGATTAAAAGTGATATTATATTTACTTGTACATATAATATTTATTATATAAACATTAACATATACATATATATATATATATATGTTCATGTTTTATTTTTTTTGTTTCATTTGACTTTGCTTAAGAAGGAATCCATAATTTCAATTTGAAAGTATTCATTACGCTTACCTTTTAAATAATCCATATAATCCGGATTAAATGAATAAGATATTTTATATGAATAAATGTAACCATTTTCTTCTCCTATTAATATAACTTCATTAAATTTATTTACACACAGTTTTCTTAATTTCCTTTTTTTTGTTATAATTTCACAAATTATTTCTTTATTTATGTCTATGCTTAAATCGTATATATGCAATTTGCCGGTTCCATTGGAACTTATAACAAAAAAGCAGGTGGATAAAGAAGGAGACCACTTAACATCATATACGCACTAAAAAATTTAAAATAAATAAAATTAAATTAAATAAAACTAAATAAAATTAAATAAAACTAAATAAAATTAAATAAAACTAAATAAAATTAAATAAAACTAAATGAAATTAAATAAAACTAAATAAAATTAAATAAAATTAAATAAAATTAAATATTTGTTCATAATTTAATAATTCATAATATTATTTAGTACACACATATATATACATATATATATATATATATTTATTACCTCTTTGATGTCAAATATTATTAAGGATGTTTTCCTCTTTTGAGTCCATATTCTTATTGTCCAATCATACGAGGAAGATATAAAAATGTCCCTTTTAAATTTATTATATGATAAAGAATTGATAGACATAGTATGCTCATTATATATATTTAAATAATGATCTGAATATGTACTTGAGTATAGATATATTTTTCCTTTATTAGTTCCTATAAGGAATAAATTTATTTTAAAAGGATTAAAATCTATACATGTAATAGATTGTGTATGTATTATATTTAATGTATTATTATAATCATCAATATCTTTTTCTAAGGTTAATAATTTTTCTCCCACTGTAAATTTATGATTATATTTCCATTGATATATATATCCATCATATGAAACAGAATAAAAGATTTTGATTTGAGGATGGAATATAATTTGTGATATAATATCTCTATTATATAATTCTTTAAAATTACTTTCAAAAATTAAAGATTCTTTTTTATTTTTTTTTAAATCATATATACATATATTTCCATTAGACAAACCAACAATTATTATAGATGTATTAATAGTAGACCATTCAATGGAATGTATATGAAAATTTGTCTTAAGAAAATGTTCAGGATTTTTTGTATTTTTAAATGTAAAACAACATAATATACCCATATTTATTTTAAAATCATTATTTTTAAATGATATAGCAAATAAATCCTCATACAATGGATGAAATTTTATATCAGTTACAACTAATTGATATGTATTTAAAGAAAAAATCCATAATTTTGTTAAAATATTTTTATTATTTTTATTTTTATAGGATAAATATATTTCTTCTTCATTATTTTTATTATATATTCTATCCATTAATTTTAATGTTTTTAAAAAATTCTTTTTATATAATATTTTTTTATCATTCTTTTTTATATTATTATCATGATATATAAAATTTAATTGTTTATGTTTTTGTTCATTAATATCTTTATAATTTATAAAATATAATTCATGTTTTCCACTAATAGATTCTTTTTTTATTCTTTTTTTTTTCTCCCCTTTTCTCATTTGTTTTGTTTTTCTCATCTCGTTATTTTTATTTATTTTATCTAAATGGTTTTTATTTTTCTTTAATTTTTCATCTATAAATGAACAATCTTTATATTCTTCTTCTTTATTATATTCTTCACTCATATTACTATCATAATTATCTTTTTCCTTTTTTATACTACTTTTATTTATATCTACATTTTTATCATTATCATAAATATTACCATCATTATAATCATCATTATTATCCTCATCATCATAATCTTCATAATTATTATCATCATAATCCAAATATTCATCACTAGCATCTTCATAGTTATCCTTATTATTCTCACACTCATCATTATCACTAAATATATCTGTTCTATTACTACATGAGGAAGCAGAAGAAAATAAAATACCTCTTATCTTGTCATCATCTGAGCATCCTCCTGAATAGGAGCTTGCTGCATTATCTGAAAGTAATCCCATGCTTAAAGAATTATTCTTTTTGCTTTTATCATCATTGTCTTTCTTATCATTATTATATTTTTCCTTGTCCTAAAATGGAATAAAAATAAATATATAAATATATATAAATATAAATATATATATATATTTTAAATTATATATTTTTTCTTTTTATTTAGTACATTTCCGTCTGCTCCGTTTGAAATTTTTTGAAATTCTTGCAGATAGGCATCGTATATTATTGACTGTGAAACTAAAGAAAAAAAAAATATATATATACATATGTATGTATATATATATATATATATATATATATTATTCCAACCTGTGTCACATATTTCGTTTATTTCTTGTGGTTCAGTTTTAGTACATTCATCTCTTTTAAAAAAAAAAAAAAAAAAAAAAAAAAAAAAGAATAATATATTATACTATGTTATATTTATTTTTCCCTATTTTGTATAATTATAGAGGAGAAAAAAAAATTATATTTTTTTGGTACTTAGATGATCTTGGCACTGTTTGGGAATATCTATCAATATAATCAAAACAATTTTTTGGCTTATGATAAATATAATCTAAAAAATTAAATGAAGATATATATATATATATATATATATATATGTATGTATGTATTATTATGATATACTTTATAGTTATCTATTTAACCGTTATCTTTTAAAAGAGTAAAAGCATTTGCTTTTTCAATTTTTTTTTTTATTAATTCGATTTGGTTCTTTCCTTCGTTACTATCTTTCAATACTAAACAGCTACATTATAAAAAAGTACATATATATAATATTTTTAGTATATGTGTAAATATATACATACATACATACATACATATTTTATTTTTTTTTTTTTCTAACGATTTTATATCTAGATGAAAAACAGTGTGGTCAATATTTTCTATTGTTACAAATTGTTCATTTGAAAAAGAATATTCTATAAGGTTAGTAAATGCCCTTGGATTCTTTGGAAATAAAAATCGACTGAACGTCTCGTTTTTCTACATAAAGGCAGGTATAATATATATATATATATATATATATATATATATATATATGCATACATATATGCAAAAATAAATTTGCAAATAAATATTTTTGTATCTATATTTTAGTACATTATTTTTTATTGATGCTCTCCTTTTGTCATTTTCTGCATCTTCTGTTGATGTAACTTTTATATCCCCTGTAGTACCTTGAACTTTTTTTTTTTTCTTTTTTTCTAAATTAGATTTCATTTTTTTTTTCTCTTATAAGTTAATATTATTTATTTTTTAACTTATTTATTTATTATTTTGTTCTTCTTAAATGCATAATAGTAATAAAGTTACAATACTCACATTAATAGAAAAGTGTATACACATAATGAGGACAGATAATATATGTATATCATTTTCACTTATACGAATATAATATATATATATATGTATATATATAATGTATATATGTTTATTTCGTCCGCATTTTTTAGGAGCATATTTATTATATATATATATATATATATATTAATATACTTTATTATATAGTATTCGTTGAAGTAATAATGAAAAAAAGACAGACACATATCAATATTTTTAATTTAGAAACTTAATTTTTGAGTATTATATTTTATTTATTTATAATCAATTAAATATATTATATATTTTTAAATGATCATACAAATTAAAAAAAAAAAAAAAAAAAAAGGAAAAAAGAGTAACATATATTTTGTATATAATATATATATGTATGATTATAAGTAAACACCTCAGAAGTGAAAATTAGATTGTATTTTAAATATATATAAAATATATATATATATAATGTCACATTTAAAAAAAATATAAATGTTTATAAAAAGTTGTAAATTTAAAAAAATAATTTTGTATAATAAACAAAACAAATTGTATAGGAATAAACATATATAAAAATATTCATTAAAAAAAAAAAAAATATTAATTGTCCACATATATATATATATATATATATATATGTTGTGTATATTTGTCACCTTTTTAGTTACACATAATCGTTGAATCTACAAATTTGCTTCTGTTTTTATATTTCTCTAATACTTTTTCTGAATTTCTAACTATATGTTCGTATGTTTGTTTTTCCATATCAATAATATCAAAAATGTTAAAATGAATTTTTTCAATTTCTTCAATTTTTGGAAATTCATTTTCTTGTTCTTTCGTAGGCTCATGTTGTTTTTTATCTACTTTTTCTTTTTTACTTTTTTTTGCAGGTTGTGTTTTTTTCTTATCTTTTTCAGTTTTATTAGATTTTTTTGATTGTATTAAATCTGGGAATAATTCTTCTTCTTTTTTAGGAGCTTGTTTATTTTTTAAAGCTTCTTTTTGTTGTTGTTGTTTAATTGCGGAAGGTACAAATAATTTTTTAGGAGCTACATTTTTATCTTCCATATCTTTATTTTCAATTTTTTTTGTATCTTTTTCATCTACAACTTTTGGCTTGTTTACTACTGATTCTTTTTTCTTTGGCTGTTCTTTTTTTTTCTCTTTTTTCTTTTC
>NC_031489.1:734162-746662 GCF_001602025.1 Plasmodium gaboni | reverse complement strand
ATAAAAAATAAAAAATAAAAAATGAAGAAATAAAATAAATCATTCACATAATGTGTATACATATATATATATATATATATATATATATATATATATATATATAAAATCTTTATTTTTTTAACACTTTTCAGTTATGTAAGTATTGGCTTGAAACAACTTGAAAAGTATTCTATACTCGATGAATATATATGCTTTTCTCTTAATGGTATTGTTAGAGGACCCTTTACCTATATGTCTAAAGAATATTATCAGAATTGTTATAATTTTTGTAAATTCGATGAACTTGATTTACAAAACGATGAATTACAATTAAGTGTTTATGTGCATGATGGTATTGTTTAGTTGCCTACCTCATGTACACTTTTTTTTTTTTTTTTTTTGTAACCATTATATAATTATATATAAATAAATATATATATATATGTGATATATAAACTTTATATACATATATTATATTTTATTTTATTTTTTTTATAAGTTTTAATATTTTTATTTTAAACTAATCTTCACAATAAAAAAATTTAAAAAATTTTTAAAATATAACATAATAGTTTTATAAATTACAAAAAAAAAAAAAAATAAAAAATAAAAGATCATATATATTTAACATTTCAAATATATATACATATATATATGTGTGTGTGCCCATTCTCTAGTATGTCATTTTTAATCAATAACCTTTTTTCTCTTTTTTGGACTTGGCTCTTCAAATAAATCAGAACTATTATCTGATGATTCTTGAAAAGATGAATTTTCCTCCTCTACACTGATAATATTTTTATTTGAAGGTGTATGTAAACTATCGAATTGAATTTCTTCTGCTTCTTGTGTAATATCATTTTGATGATCATTAATATAAAAAGAATTATCTCTTTGTTCACTTACATTTATTTTATCAGCTATGTGATAGGTTATTTCATTTACATCTCTTAATAATTCTTCATGCAAATTTTCTTGACTTTTTAACTTCATCATTTCTAAATTCATTTGTTTTCTTTTCTTTTCTTCATAGATTTTCTTTTGTATATTAACCTTCTTCATCTCATATAATTTCTTCTGCTTTAACATAGTTGGTAAGCTGGTTTCTATATATGGTTTGATTTTTTCTTCAAACTTTTTATATGTGGATATTAAATATTTCCTGCTAGCCAAAATTTCCAAGTTCTTTTTTTTTATCTCAATGATATAATCTCCTTCTTTGTAGTAATTATACTTTTCATCTAAAAAAAAATAAAATGAAAATGAAAAAAATATAATATAATATAATATATATATATGGACAAATTATATTTCTTCACTTTTATATATAATATGCATTACCTGATGATAATAAAGGAGCTGTTGTAGTAAAATGCTTAAGATATAATAATGTATATATTACTTGAAAAGAAAAATGTATTAATCCTTTCATAAAAAAAATATTTTTAAGATCTACATATTCGTAACTCAAATATTTGGATACACAAGAATCAATAATTATAATTAATGAATTTAATATTGAAATATCATATGGCCATTTCTTATAACATGCATATAATAAATTAATAGCGTCATCATATTTTTCAATAACATGTAAATAATTTGAATAACACAAATAAATTTTTTTATCGTTAAGTCCATATTTAATACTTAAATTAAAAAATAAATTTAATTTATTAAGAAATAATTTATTATTTGTTATATGATTATTTCTTATTAAATGATTAAACATAAGATAAATAATATTTTTTATACTTGATATATAATAAAAAGATAATTTTTCATAAGAATCAATTATTATTTGAAAGGATTCATAAGCTATATCATATTTATTATTTATATTTAATAAAACTGCAATTAAATTAGCTATAAAATAATTACTTTTCTTTTCTAATAATAGTTGTATTTTATTATATATTTCGTTTATCATAGAATTTTTTTCTTCTTTGCTTTTGCATTCTTTTAATTTATGAAACTTAATTATAGATATGAATGTATTAATTAAAATATGATCATTATTATGCATATTATTTATATTTACATTTACATTTATATTACTGTTCATATTTTTGTTCACATTTTTGTTCATATTTTTATTTTGTTCTTCTCTTTTTAATTTTTCCAATGTATATATACTATAATCATAATGTTTTCTTTTAAAATGCATATACGATTTTAATAAATGTAATTTTATAGAACTTGGATTTTTTTCTAATCCATTATCTATAATTTGTTTAGCTTTTAAAAAGTTTTTATTTTTTATATATATATTTGCTAATCTTATAAAAGCACTTTCATAATTTATATATATTTCTGTAAACATTTTATACATATTTATACTTATATATTTATATCCAACAATTTCTAATAACATTATGTTGTTAAAGCAAATTGTTATATATACCTTTTTTAGATAATTTATAAGATTTATATATCTTTCATTTTTCATGGTTTTATTATATATTTCATATGTATTTTTTTTTTTTTTATTTATTATATTATTTTGTATTTGAAATATACGATGATATCTGAATATATCTTTAATATATTTTAATTTTTTTATATTTTTTTTAAGCATTTGTTTACATTTTAATTCCGATTCATTTATTGAATTTTTAAGATTCTCATGAAAGTCTATGTTTTCATTTATGTGTATTTCATTTTTTTTCTTTTCATCATAACAATTTTGTTCTTCACTTTTTAAATCTTTATCAAGTATTTCATTTTTTCTTCGTTTATTATTATGACCATTAGTTGTATTATCACAATTACTTTTTCTCTTATTATTTTTATCATGGTAGATGTGGTTCTCTTCTTTAGATGTTCTTGAATTATATAATGTGTCTTTGTTTAAAAGATTGTTCCTATTACATAAGAATGGTTTGCCCTTACATAATATGACATATGTATAATATTTATGAAATCTTTTTATCTTACAAAATATTTCATCTTTTAATAATACTATCAATTCTAAACTTTTTTCCTTATAATTACAGTAAAACATAGATACAATATAATTATTAATTAATTCTAAGGATAATTTAGGAGATTTATTTTTTATAGTAAAAAAATATTTTACTTGATATATATTATCTAATAATTTAAAATACCTTTCAATATATTCATTACTATATTTTGTTATTAACAATTCATAAATTTTAGCTTTTAATAAAATTATATCTAAATTATTGTCAAATATTATTTCATTTTTATTAATAATTTCTATCATATTAAGTAACACGTTGTGTAGAACTTTTACATGTTCACTTTTATTGCTTTTACAGAATTTGTTATCTATATGATAACTTACATCATTAGTTGTTTGGTCATTCATATGGACATCAACATGGTTGCATATTATATTATTATGGATATCATTATTGTTAGTATCATTCTTATTCATATCATTCTTATTCATATCATTCTTATTCATATCATTCTTATTCATATCACTCTTATTCATATCATTCTTATACATATCACTCTTATTTTCCTTTTTTTTGATTTCTTTTTTTTTTATTGTCTCCTTATTTAATACATTATAATTCAAATATATATTCGATGTGTGCACAAAAAAATAAATATATAATTTAATGACATACGCATTTCTACACTTTTTATATAAATATATTAAATTATGTTTTGCCTTATTATATTTTTTTAAATGTATACAACATATTGTATAATAATATCTACTTATATTATTTTTATATATAAGAAAACTTTTATGATAATAAATTAAAGCTTTTTTCATATTTTGTAATATATGATAATATATACCAATTAAAAAATAATATTTACTTAAAGATTTTTTATTTATATAATTAAAATTTATTTTATGTTTTATTATTTTCAAAAGAAGTATTGCTCGATAATTTCCTTGAATTAACCATAATTCACATAAATCAAAATATAAATAAATTATATTATTATTTAAATATATATCTTTCCATTTTTTATTTTTTACAAATATATTTTCATTATTAACTGATTCGAGGGATTCATCATATTCATAAATATCATTTTTGTCTAATATATAAATATCACTACAATTTAATAACTGATTTAAGTTTTCTGAACATTTTAATATACCACCTTCTAAATAATTATAATAATAAAATAAAGTTAAATTTATTATATCTTTCATATGTACTTTTCTTAAATAATTTATAAAATTATTATTACTACTATTGGATATTGTTTGATATGTTTTTGAATTTTTTTCTACTTGTAAATTTTCTTCATGATATAATTGTTCTTTATATGTTATGTTATCTAATCTGGAACGTTCCTTGTAAAAATCAATACTTTTATAATCCCTATTCACATTATTATGAATAACATTTTGATATCCTCCTATTTTTATATCCATTTTGTTATACACATTATTTTGATTATGTTCCAAATTATTGTAATCATTTGTGGATATAAAATTATTGGAGTATTTTAAAAAATTAAACTCATCAATATATATAAAATCATTATGCTCTATTATTTTATTCACATAATTCATTAATAATAAGGAAGAGTTTGATATATATGCACATTTGTTATTATCAATTTTTATAGATGATGTAAAACAATATGAAGCCATTGAGAAATTTTTTTTTTTTAAATAACATATACCTATAATATATTTTAATATAGATTTTATATTATCTGATATATTCAACAAATTTTTTATTTCAATACATTTATATGTATTGTCTAAATTATTATCACAATTTTTTTTATTTGAATCATTCTCTATAACATTATCTTGTTCACTTTCTGTAGTTCCAAAAAAAAAGAATTTTTTTTTTTTTACTGTTTTTTTTTTCTCATCCTTTACATCTTTCACATCTTCTACATTATTATTTCTTATATTTGTATTATCTCCATTGTTATATTTATCAACATATTTAATTTTATAATCTTCTAATAATAAGTTCAAAAAATTTTGGAAATGGATAATTCGTATCAATACAAATGATGAAAATTGAATACAAGCTTCTAATTTATATATTAAACATAAGGCGAAAGATAAATATATAGAAGATATAAAATCAAAATTATTTTTTTTCAATAATAAAATAAAAATATTTATACTATCAATTAAATAATTTAAAGGATTCGTAAATTCATTATTATTTATAATAACATTTTCATTTGCATTTATTGAAGCATCTATTTTCTTTTTTATAACTGATGAAGAAGATATAAAATTATTAGTACCACATTTATTATCATATTTATTTAATAAATATAAATACATATTAATATTATATATTCCTTTAATCATAAGATATGATAAATAATCATATTTATTATAATAATTTTTATTATCATATTCTGAACTATTCAATGATTTATTTATATCTTTATTTTCATTATCAATCTCATTTTTCTCTTTTATTTTCTTCTCAATTTGATTTAGTAAATTTTCTAATTTTATTTTTAATTCATCTTCTTTATTCTCATTTTTTACATTTATTAATTTTTCTGAATTATATACTAACAATAATATATTAAATATCTTATTATTATAATCCTCAAAATATATATCTCCTTCTTTTATCAAGTCTAAAAATAATTTATAATAATTCTTTTCATATAAAATAAAACTTATTTGAATCCAACCATTCATACAAATCTTCTCATCTTTAAGAATACTTTTTATTATAATATAATTCTCGTCATTTATATCATCTTCATTTATACTTATAATTTTATTTCCTCCTTTAAGATATATCATACTTTTTATGAAAACAAAAGCACCACAAAAAAAAATAATAATAATAATAAATATAATAAATAAAATATAAATATATAATTACTTTTGTTCTATATATATATGATACATATATATATTTATTATTTGTTCATTTTGAAGGATGTATATAACAATATATAGATAAAAAAAGTAAATAAATAAATTAAATAATTAAGCATAACAAATACAAAATATATATATTTATTATTTGTTCATTTTGAAGGATGTATATAACAATATATAGATAAAAAAAGTAAATAAATAAATTAAATAATTAAGCATAACAAATACAAAATATATATAAAAAAAAAACCATGGAGAAAAGTAAGTATACTATTTTTATTATATTAGTTTTTTTTTCTCTTATACCTTTAATCATAAATAAATATATAAAAAATATATAAAATATATTAATATTTTATATGTTCAATATATATGTTTTTTTTATTTTGCATTTACACAAAACCATTTGGTAAAAATTTTATATACATATATATATAATATATATATATATATATTTATTTATATTTATTAATATATAAAATATATTTATGAAAAAACATAATAATATTTCTCCTCATAAATCATAGGCTTATATATATATTTAAAGTATATATGCGCAAATTTTATAAGTAATTAGAAGAAGAAAAAAGGGGGTAAAATTTATATGTATACTATTATATAATCTACAATTAAAATTATAAGCATTATTAGGATATCACAAAATATACATATTATATTATATTATATGTTCTATATATGTAATATAAATATATTATATATATAAATATAACAAATATTCAGTTATTATTTTATTATTTTTATTTATTATATTAAAAAAATTATCCTTTAATTTGAAACAAATTATTTTTAATTAGCCATAAGTTTTTTTTTTTTTTTTTGTTCATATTATAAAGAGTAGAAAAAAATAAAAATAAATAAATAAAACAAAAAAAACATAACATACGAAATATATGTATATTATATAAATAATATATAAAACAAAATTACATCTTTTTAATATATATTTATTTATTTATTTATATTTATAATATCATCATTAATACATAAATCATGCAAATGAAAAAAAAAAAAAAAAAAAAAACGTTTAATTATAAAATTTCTTAAATTTAATTTTCTTTAAATTATAATAAAATTCTTCCTTTTGCGAATCAGTCCAAATGTGTATATTTACATTTCTTTTTATTTCTTTAATTAAGTTGGGTTTATTAAAATTGGTCTTATTATTAATATCTTCATAGTTGGAAGACAATAAAAAAATATCCGGATTAACAGTTGATGATAAATTATAAATTTTTTCTTGTAGCTGCAAAAATTTTATATATAAATCAGCACCTTTGGAAAAATCTACATATACATTTTTATTATTTATAAAATGAAAGAATATTTTTGAATTTAAAAAAATATGTTTATATTTACTAAAATAATATATAATAGCATTATTATTTCGTCTTGTATGCATATATATTTTATTTTTATTTATAAAAATATTCATATATTGATAAAATATATCCATTCGATAGTTCAAGAAATTTATATATGCATCAGTATAATATTTATAAAATGAATAATGTTTAAACCATTGTATGTTCTTATTTATTTCGTTTATAATATGATTATATTTTAACAGTATATTTAAGTGCTTATTTCTCTTAATTAATTTCATACATTGTTTATCATAATCGTTATTAAAAAAATAAGATATGTACAATGTATTGGGATATATAACATTTTTTTGATTCTTTTTATTCAAATTAAATATTTTATTCTTTAACATAATACAATTATTATGTCTACTGTTTTTTAAATATGTATCATTACGTACATTATGTGTAGACTTAAAATTTTTAAAAGGTAAATCTAAAAAATATTTATTTTCTAAAAATATGCCTAAAGTGTTAATATAATTAAAATTTTCTCCTGGTAGCAAATTATTACAAAAAATTATATTTCGTTCATTCTGATTTATTTTATTATATATGTAATCCTTCACATCTTGTTGCGTATTGTTATTTATTAAATAAACATTTTGTATAATTTCATTTTTTTCACAACTACTCAAATAATTCAATTTCGGTAACAATATATAAACAAAGTAATGATAATAGAAGTAACTAATTTGGCTTGTTGAAAAATGAAGTACTAGGTTTTTTTTTTTTATTACTTTGTTTTGAATGATAACTCTTTTCTTATTTAAATAAAACGGCTTTTTCAAATCTCCAAATAAATTATTCTTATTTGTTCTCTTTTTAAAGAAATTATCTTTATTATAAAGATGTAAAATTATATAAGAAAATATTGTGCTGAAGTAATTTTCGGTACCTAAATATTCTTTATAAATTTTTATCATACTTGTAACTATTTTTCTTTTCCTAATTTAAGAAAATGATATAATAACACAACAGATTAATAGATAGATGCCTTACTTATATTATATTACTTCATTTTTTTATAGCAATATTTCATTTAGATATATATAATATTTTATTAAAATTAAAAAAATGATATCTACCAAAAAAAAAATAATAATAATAAAAAGTATATTGAAAAAATATATATATGAAATGAAATTAGTTTATAATAACTATACATATAATATATATAATATATATATATATATATATATATATATATATATATAACATATTGATTTATATATTTTTTATTTTATTTTATTTCATTTTATTTCATTTTATTTTATTATTATTATTTTTTTTTTTTTTTTTTACACACTATAGGGAAAAAAAAAATTATGAACGGTTCAGGTAAAATTTAGAAAAAATTAAATATATATGTAACGTATATTATAACATATATAAAATATATACAATTATTGTATATATTACAATTAAAATTTTTATTGATTAAATAAATTATGTATATATTTTTATCTTAAATTTTATGTTTAAAGCAGTTTGATTTGTTTTTATAATTCTTTGTTTTTATTTTTTTTTGTTCTTTTTTTCAGAATACATATATATATATATATATATATATGTATATTGTTTGTTCATTTTTATGGTATATTTATATGTATACTTGAATAAGATGAAATGTATATTTCTCAATGTCCTTTTTATTTGGTATTTTTTTTTTGTGTATGTGAAAAACATTAGCATCTTAAAATATGACAAGCCAAAGGTGTTATTTATACAAAATAATTTCGAACCTTTAAATAATAACATATTAAGGGTTCCTTTGAATATATTAAGAAAAAGAACAAATGTAGTAAAAAATAAAAAGAATATTGTACCATTTCAAATATTTTTATCATCAGAAAATGATGAAGGTTTATATTATGAATTAAATCCTGAAAATGTGGAAAAGGTTTTAAATTTAATCAGACCTAAATTACAAATAGATAACGGTGATGTAGAATTAGTAGATATAAAAAATAATGATTTATATATTAGATTGTTGGGAAATTGTGTTACTTGCAGTTCTAATAGTATAACTGTATCACATGTAATTAAGAAAACATTAAAAATGTATATAAGAAATGAACAGAATCAAGAACCTAACGTAATCATCACAAACTTTGATGAAATCAATGAACAAAATATTCAAAACTGCTTAAGTCAGTTGAAACCATACTTGGATTTTTTAAGTAAGAACATATCAAAGTAAAAATTATAAAAAAATAAGTACATTATATATATATATATATATATATATATATTAAATACGCATTATTCTTATTTATACATGTAATTATATCTGCATAGCTATGTACGAATTGATATTTATAATGTGTACAAAAAATTTTCAATATCTTCAATATTTTACATTTTATAATATTTTTTAGAAGTAGAAGTCATAATTAAAGAGTTGGTAAATAATAAGGAGAATATTAACAACTATGTTTGCTTGAAATTTCTAAATATAGAAAATTCAAGTGAAGACATAAATATACCACACAACGTCAAAAATGAAATAACAGAAAGATTAAAACAAAAGTTCCCCACATTAACTGTTAATTTTGAAAACTAAAATAATATATAGAAATTGCTTCTTTTTTTTTGGTGAATGGAAAAAAAAAAAAAAAAATACATACTTTTTTGTATATATATATATATATATATATATATATATATATTTATTTGTTTGTTTATTAATTTTTATGTATGCATATATTATGCAAATGTTATTATTTTTATTATTATATTATTTAATTGGTTTCATTTTTTTCTCATTTTTTTTGTTGTAAATTTTATTTATATATATTTATATTATAATTTATTATCTTTAAAAAACAAAAAAATAAAAGGATAAACAAAAAAAGAAAAAAAAATATATATACACAAAAAAAAAAAAAAAAAAAAAACAACATATATATATATATATATATATATTTATTTATTTATATGTATATACGTCAATATGGCAAAATTTCAAACACATATATTTCCCTCCATTTTGTAATATTTTAATTTTTTCAAATTGTTATATTTTCTGGTGGCCAAGTATGAAATTTAACTCTCTTATGTTTTAGATGTAATATATTTGAATCAAAATATTTTTCTTCATATAATTCTTTGGATTCAGTTTTAGTATTCGGATCTTGTTTGTGTTTAAATGTTTCTAAGATTTTGATTAGTTGTGCTTCTTTTTGATCTTCATTTAAAATATCCCAATAACATTTATGTATATTAACAACATTATAATTGAGTTTTTTAAATATACGATTTTTTAAAGATATTATACCACTTACAAGTGGTCTGTTTTGCCCAATTGGATGAAAGTAATCATATTCAATACATAAATTTAAAGGTTTATAAAAGTGAGAGGTAAAAAAACAATGCTGTTCATCTATTTTTCTACCCACAGATAAATTAATAAAGAAATTTTTTAACTGTAATTTATTTATAATATTTTCCATTTCAAGTTGCATTTTTTCAGATCCCTGATTTTGTGCCGTTATTAATATATTATCTAACCATTTTAAATGTAAATATTCCTGAATAAAATATGGTATACTTTCTTTTATTTGTATTTCATTTCCAGGTTTTTCAACATCACAACAATATAATGTCATATATAAAAAATATTGTACCCATCCACTTTCTGGTATATTTTCTTTTGTTATTGAATTACATGAATTTTTTAAAATTTCTGGTAAAAAGCTATTTTCTTTTGAAGGATATTCATACATATTATTTATAACCATAACAAATGATAATAAGGACCAACAAAAGTTGGTAGTATCTATTTTTCCTTCCTCTCTTCTTTCATATAAATTATTCAATATTTTTATTATTAAATTATAATTTCTAGATAAATAATTTTCACAACCAAATTGTACATTTTGATTTGTTAATCCCAAATATGATAAACAAAAACTTATCATGCATAATGTTGGGAACCTATATTTTTCTATATTCATTTCAATTATCTCTAAAATTGTCGGAAGAAGAAAATAACAACGATAATCTAAACAACACATTGCATAAAGTAATCTAGGACAATGTCTTGCTTTTATTTTCTCTTTTTTTTCTATTAAATCATATACTAGATATTTAAATAATTTCAATTCATGAATAGCTTCTTTGTCCTTTACACTCCAGAAGGAGTTGAACCCAAAGATATTGGCTAGCTGACAGAAGCATCGAATTAGCCAATTGTAATTAGGGTAATCTTCTTTTTCAATATAATCTTTATATAGCCTATTAAACAAAATAACACAATAAATAAATAAATAAATAAATATATATGTATGTATGTATGTATTTATGTATGTATTATATTTATGCTATGTTGTTATTAGGTTAAATGTGAACATATAACATTAAAATAAATAAATAAATAAATAAATAAATAAATAAATAAATAAATAAATAAGAAGGTATACCTTAATATAGATCTTGGATTCGAATAACACTTATCGAGCTTTTCAAAATATGAGGATACAAAATTTTCTGGTGGTACAAAATCAAATAAGTCTATTTTTTTCTTCTTATTTTTATCATAATATTCTTTAGTTAAATAAGTATTTTTTATTAAAGATTCTGTAGCTACATATTCCTTTCTATAATGAAATAAATTGTGATATCGTTTAATATTTTTCACAATTTTTATATACATTTTAAAAAAATAAAAATAATAATAAATATAAAAATATATAATATATATATATTATATTTTTTTATGTTCTTTTGTGGAATAAAAATTATGTGTTCTGAAATGCATAACATATTATTTGAATTTTAAGCCAAAATCCATTTTGAACTACTTTTTATATTTTAGAAAAAATTAAAAAAACAAAAACATAATAAAATATAATAAAATAAAATAAAACATTAACACTATAAAAAATTAAAAAAAGGAAAAAACATTTTAGTACATCTTCATAATATATATTCTGAATACTTATTTAAAAAATGTGTTGCAAATAAGTATATTTTTTTTATAAAAAAAAAAAAAAATATATGCTTAAGTTATCAGGAAAATCCATAGATCCAAAAAAACATATAAGAAATTAAACAAACTAAAACATAATAGTTATATATTATATATATATAATATAAATTATTATATTTTTCTATTATATTTTCTAATACAAACCAAAAAGAAAAAAAAAAAAAAAAAAAAAAAGAATACATACATAATAAATACATCCCTTTTTTTTTTTTTTTTTTTTATAGTATATACTAAGAATATGTACCATATGATAAAAACTTATATATATATGAGCTTCTTATTAAATATATATATATAAATATAATATATATTTTTTATATTTTTTTTAATT
>NC_031489.1:724528-733862 GCF_001602025.1 Plasmodium gaboni | reverse complement strand
ATTTTTTTTTTATATATTTTTTTTTTTTTTTTTTTTTTTTTTTTTTTTTTTTTTTTAATTTTTCCCCTTTTTTTTTTTTTAAAAAAAATTTTTTTTTTTTTTTTTTTTTTTTTTTTTTTTTTTTTTTTTTTTTTTTTTTTTTTTTTTTTCATTATAATTATTATCTATGTTTATTTTATTTTTTTTTTATGTAAAAATTTTATAGAAGGATTATATATTATTAAAATATATTATTACAATTTGTATTTTTTTATATATTTTATTTTATGTTATTTTACATTTTAATTAATATATATATATATTATATATATATATATATATATATATATGTAAATTTTTTATAATTCATTTGTTAAAATTTTTTTTTTAAAACATAACATGAAATATATATAAATATATATGTATATTTTTATATTCTTATTTTTTTGTTTTTCTCATTTTTGCATATTTATTTATAAAAAAATTAAATTGTCATTGTTTGTTTTGATTAAATTGACTATATATTTAAATCATTATGTTTTAAAATTAATTTATTTTTTATTTTTTCTTGTATTATATATTATATTGTTTTCTTATATATTTAAAAAAAAAAAAATAAATAATATAGGATGAAGTGCTACAACATACATATCGAAAGTTCTGTAGAAAATTTGTTGAGTAAATTAAAGGAGAAGAAGAAAAGATTGAAAGGAAAAAAAGATATAATAAATGATGTTGAATATTATATTGGAATTTTATCTAATATTAATTTAAAACATGTATATAATGAGAATTACAAATTAATAGGAATGATTTTAAAAATTCTTGTGAAACATAAAATATATGTCGAGACTATTATATTAGATAGGTTATTACAATGTTTAAATTTAAAAACAATTTTAGAAAAAGATAATAAAATAAATATAAGAAATATTAATAATATATTAGTTCTAATTAATAATAATGATAGTGTTCATTTTAATTCCAACAATCTATTTAATATAATATATGATACATGTATTATGTTGATAGATATTTTTGCAGAGAATAAAATATATTCTGATGAGAAGAAATCATTTTATACTTTAAATATGGAAAA
The DNA here is from genome assembly GCF_001602025.1 of Plasmodium gaboni. NCBI lineage: Eukaryota > Apicomplexa > Aconoidasida > Haemosporida > Plasmodiidae > Plasmodium > Plasmodium gaboni. The sequence goes on along the minus strand of NC_031489.1, from coordinate 732,784 downwards.
AGAAGACGAGGAAAATATAAAAAGTGATACAAGTAGTAGTGTAGATGATGATATAAATTATAAAACTGATGATGATATAAATTATAAAAGTGATGATAGTATAAATTATGATACAGATGATAGTATTAATTATAATACTGATGATAGTATTAATTATAATACTGATGATAGTATTAATTATGACACAGATGATTCATGTTCTGATGATTATTCAGAGAATGATTCTTTTAATACAAAAAAGAGGAAAAAAAATATACATGTTCTAACAAGTGACATGAATAATAATGATGTCTTTAAATTAGAAAAGCACACAAAATATAATAAGAAAAGAAAAATTGAAAACAAAATGTTTGAAATAAAAAGTTCAAATTATATAGAATATCATATAGAAAAACTTTATAATATGATTAATTATATAAATAATATGTTTACTTTATATTTAAGAAAATTTAATAGTCCTATTAATGATATAAAAATATATGCTTTTTATAATAATTTATTTGCTCTATATAGTTATGTTCATGATTATATACACAGAATAAATAACTTATCAATATATAATAATAATAATAATAAAAAAAAAAACAAACGTGAAATAAACGACATTTATAATATTTATAATATTTATAATATTTATGTTATTCTTATGAGACAATTATATTTGTTAAAAGAAAATATAAAACAGTTTATTATATTAACCATAAAAAATAATAATATGAGTTATTTTAAAAATGTACAGAATTTATTTAATAGTTGTAAAGATAAATTAGAAGTGAATTATTCATTTTTCCAATTTTCAGAGAACGAAAAATTATTAGAAATATTATATATTATAATTAATAAAATATCAAATAAAGAGAATTCATTTTATTTACATATAATGAACAATAATAATTTTAAAAATAAGAATATTAATATAAATAAAAATAAGAGGGAAAAACTTCTCTTTTATATAAAAAATGATAAAGAATTAAATGATAAGTATGCTTTTTTAAATATTTTAAAGATAAAGGGATGTATAAAAATAATGACTATAATAATTAAATATTATTTAATTAAGTATGATAGTGATAATTTAAATTTTTTACAAAATTATTTTCTTATATTTTTATTAATACCACATTTTGAATTGTCTATATATAAAAATGTATTGAAGAAAGAATATATAAAATTATTTCAATTTGGTCACATAATAGATGGCAAAGCGAACAATAAAAAGGATATCAATAAAAAAAAACACAATCGTGTCAATATTAATCATGATGATGTTAATCATGATGATGTTATTCATGATGATGTTAATCATGATGATGTTAATCATGATGATGTTAATCATGATGATGTTAATCATGCCTATGTTAGTGATTATGATGATGATCTTCAAACTAATGAGAATAAACGTCCACCTTGTAATGAACAAGAAAATTCAAAATTCAATATTCATAAGAATCATTCTTTATATTATCAAAAATTAAAATTTAAAGTTGCTTATTCTTTATGTCATTTCGATGATGAAGTTACCATATATACTAACAAAGAAATATTTAGTAATATACACATATTAGTTGAATATTCTAGATTAATATATAAATATTTACAATATATAAATAAGAAAAGCAACACAAAAAACCATTCCTTCTTGTTTATTAATTTGTCTTATTTTATTAAATATATTTTTGATTGTGTTACTAACATATATTTTTCTCAGTCATATTTAAATAATAATAAACCTGGAATAAAAGAATGTAATGAGAAAATAATAGACAACAAATTAGATAATTATTATGAAAATAATTTATACATAGTAGGAAAACCATATATAATATTTTATAATTCCAAGTTGAAGAATATATTTAGTACACTTAATAATATAAAAAAAAAAAAATATAAAAATATTTATAAAAAAAATGAAATTCAAGATGACAACAATAATAATAATAATAATAATAGTAACAATAATAATAATAGTAACAATAATAATAATAGCAACAATTATGGTGTAGTTCATTTATTTTGTATGTTAAATAAAAAAAAGAAAAAGAAAAATGTAATAAATATATATTTAAATTATTTAATATTTACAAATCAACTTAATTTAATTAATATAATAAATTTTGAAATAAATCCATGTACATTTATATTTTCAACACTTTTTTCATTTATTAAAAGAATTAACGAGAATTCTTTTTATTCCAAGTTAAGTACATTCAAGAATTATCAAGTATATAATTTTACAAATCATATAATAAATAATATTTTAGAAATATATATAAATATATTTGAAATAAATGGTTTTTTTAATTTCATACATAAATATATAGGAAATTATAATGCCCCATATTTAAGACAAATTCATTTTTTATTTACTCCTATATATATAAATATATTTAATAAATATATGCATAAATTCACAGATAAATATTCTTCCTTTCTAATATGCTTTATTGAAATATATAAATTCCATATAAATGAATTTAATAAATTACATGAAAAAATATTTTTGTCATTAAAAAATAACGAACAAGTATGTAGTACGAATAAATGTTTTAAAATAGAATGGGATCTTACTCTAAAACATCCAAAGAAATGTAATAATAAAAATGAATTAAATAGTAGTAATAATGTAATAGAAATAAATGGTTATAATTATTCAATATCTCAATTAATTCAAAGATATCAAGTTATGTATACAAATCTTGAAACATTGGAATATATTTTTTGTTGTTATCTAAGATGTACTTATAAAAATTATATTACAAATAATTTATTAAATAATATTCAAAATATATCAAATTTATATATTCAAAAAAAACAAAACATACTTGCATTTCATGAATATGTTAAAGGAAATCTTATTAATATGAAATATTATAATTTTTATTATAGCTTATATGTATATATATTTTTTAATTATACTATATCAAGATTAGCTTTATATTCTTTATTAAATGAACAAATAAATGTAAAACAAACTAGCCAAAATGTGCATATTATAATTAGTAAGTTGCAAAATTGTTTTGTAGATATACAACTTATGTATGACCAATGTGTGAAAGAGGAAGCTGTTTATAAATTTTTTGACATCCTACAAGTGACCTTAGAAACGTTATACTTTTATATATATTTCTCTGATTTGCACATCATGGGTAATGAAATATTTTTATGTGATATAAAAAGGGTACATAGTTGTAATCATATATATATATATATATATATATATTTATTTATTTATTAATTTATTTTTTTTTTCTTTTTAGACAAGGATGCTATAATAAAACATTTTAAACAAATAATCGGAGTGCTACAAAAGAACGCCCTAGAAGAATACTCGTATGTTATTAAAAAGAGGATATATAAACATATCTCTTATTTCTTTATTTATAACTATAAATTTTTGATAAAGATATTTAATGATAAAGAAGAAGATATAGAAAATATTTATGTTCAAATTATAAAAACCTTATTTATTGATATAAATATTATAAAAAATGAAAAGAGCTATTTATTTTTTTATGAACTATATATAAACATAAAGGAAAATCAAAAACTATCACAACTACTTCTAGAACTTTTTACATTACATTATATTTTAATTATAAACAACTTAGAGAATGAAATAATGGATGCACAAGAAAAAGAAAAAAAAAATAATAGAAAAATATATAGAAAAAATAATTATCATAAGAATAAAAAGAAACAAATTGAAAAAATAATTCAAAATATGAACAATAAAACTGATCACAATTTTGATGAAAATAAAATTGAATATATTAAAAAAAAAAATATATCTATGTCTTTTGATAATTATATAAATGTGTTAATAAATCAAAATAATTATTATATGTACACAAATAATTATTATGAAGTTTTTAATATATATCAAAAAATTATTCTCAAAAATAATGTGAATGATAATTATGAAAATATAATGATACATATATTTTCAAATAATAATAATATTAATAATATGTATTATATGAATAAATATGACATGAACTCATATTATTATAATACAAATAAACAAGATTATGATAACATTAATATAGATGTATGTATGTTAAGTAAATTTTTTGTTTTATTTAATAATATTGAATATATACAAGAGACATTATATACATTACTTTGTAAAATATTTGATAATTTTGAAAAGTATAATATTTATTTTGAATATATATTAATAAATATATTATTATGTTTTATTAATAATTTAAAAAATATAGAAAGTTGTAAGAGGAAAATAAATATAGAGACATTTATTAAATTTTCCATTTTTATATTTAAAAAACAAAAAGGTTGTTTTAATAATAATGACACACAAAATTATAAAAATAAATTAGTTTTAAAGTTATTCTTCCATATATTTTTTCTTTATATAAATATATATTATGATGAACAAAATATTTATAACAATGAATCAAACCAATTTAAAGATGATAATGAAGAAAATAATTTGAACAATGTAAAAAAAAAAAAAAAAAATGTTCATAAAAAAATAAATAAATCAAAAATAATCAGGAAAAAATTAGAAACATCTTTTCATTTTTTTATTAAATATTTTTTATTAACACACAATATAATTATGAATGAAGAAGATAATAAACAAACAGTTATAACTGATGAAAATATAACTTATTTATTAAATAATATTAAAAATATAAATTCTCATACAAATAATAATGATAGTCAAAATAATCATGATTCATTTTTAAATACTGAAACAAATTGTGATAATGAATTATTAAATAATTTCAAATGTTTTCTTCAAGAAATTATAATTAATAGTAGTGAACAGAAGAATCACATTATCATACAAACAAATAGATTCTTTTTAGATTTAATAGAATATGTATTTTTTTCATTTCCAATGGATATAGAAAAAATTCAGAAAATAAATTATAATACAAAAGTCGCACATGAAATGATGCATATCTTTAATAATAACGACATTCAGCAAATATTACTTCATACTCATAAAGAATATAAACATTTCATTTATATTATTTATATTTTAAACGTTTTTAATATGGACGATAAAGTGCACAACACAAAAAATAAAAAAGATATTAAAGAGAAAGGTAAGAAGATTAAAAAGAAAAAGAGGGAAGATGAAAGTGATAATGAACCTATTAATAATGAAGAATCTGTTAATAATGATGAATCTGTTAAGAATGATGAATCTGTTAAGAATGATGAATCTGTTAAGAATGATGAATCTGTTAAGAATGATGAAACTATTAAAAATGATAAATCTATTAAGAATGATAAATCTATTAAGAATGATAAATCTATTAACAGTGATAAAATAACTTCTATTAAAAAACCCAAAAGGAATATTATTAATACATTCAATTTAATTCTGTTTAATAATCTATTTTTCTATAAAAATAGTAGTGGTGTTATTAGTTCAGTGGATCCAGATAAAGCAAACTCAATTATAATTTACGATTTTATTTTTAATTATAACAAAATTTTAGTTGAATGTAATAATAAAAATATGGTATATTTTTGTTTAAAGTGTAACGATATAATAAAAAGAATTGTTACTTTATTAGATTACACAGCTGAAGATGTAGAGCATATATTAAAATATATAGATACACAAATATCTATGACATATAAGGACCATGTTGATATGAAGAATTTTTTTTATATATGTAATATTCATATAATAACATTAATATATATAATTTCTAATAATAAGAAATTCTTATCCCAAATAATTCTTATGAAACATAAATTAAACAATATTTTATATTTTATAAATATCTATTTTCATCTTAATGAATATATACAAATATATTTGGAGAATCTAGATGAATTTAAAAATTCTCAAGAGCTTTTTCTATTACTTCATCTTATGTATAAGTTGTCACAACTTTTTACATATTTTTTTGTTAAGTTGAAATTGTCTTCAACAGGTATTATAAGAAAAATAACGAAGAAAAATATATATATATATATTTATATATTTATTTATTTTATTCTACAGATAATAAATATTCAAAGATACTAATTTTTGTGACCAACTATTGTAACCTTTTGATGAATATCATGGATACACTGTAATAAAAAAAAAATTATTATAAATTATTACGTTCGAAAAAATAATGCTTCTTGTCTTCTCCTTCCATATAAAATATTTAATATATATATAATACGATATTTTTTTTTTTTTTTTTTTTAGAAAAAAGCATATAATAAAAAGTAATGATATAAATGAAACGAAAGCAGCATATAAACATTACATAACTCATTTTTATATTTTAAATAACTCCAACATATTGGAAAAGAAGAAATTTTATTTATATTTACTGGGTCATCAATTGTATAACATCCTTTATGAATTCTTCAATATAAGTAAGGAAAAAAAAAAAAAAAAAATATATATATATATATATATATATAATATTTTTACGCACTTATTTATTGTACTGTTCAATTTATTTTTACACCCAATATTTATTCACATTATCATTTTAATTTTATTATTTTTTTTTAGAAAAAAACGAAAAAATTGTAAAATCACAAAAAACAGTTATTGAAGTTATGAAAAAGAGTGGATATGCAATAAAATTTTTATGTTCTTATTTGGACTGTGTCCTATACCTTGGTAACAGGTATATAATTAAAAATATAAAAAAAAAAAAAAAAAATATATATATATATATATATATTTATATTTATATTTTATTTTATATATAGGATAAACAAACTATTATTGAGAAATGTTTACTTTTTTATGAATTTTTTAAAAAATAATAAGAATACCTTGAAATTAGCTAATGTCATATTTCCAATATTAATTAAGATAGTTGATATTTATGATGTACTTACAAAAAAGAGTACATTAAATGAAGAAGAATTTGAGGAGAAACAAATACTTAAAAATATTTTTCAAACAACCTTATCTATTATTGAAGAGAGATCTATACAATTTTGTTATACATCATTAAGTGAAAAGAAAAAAGAATTATTTAATCTTCTCTCAAATTAGGAATATTGTCGCAAAAATAAAATACTACCTGACCTGTTCATAAAAAAAAAAAAAAAATAAAATAAAATAAATAAATAAATAAATAAATATATATATATATATATAATTATACAAGCGTATTTGATACATTGGTTTATTTTTCATTTTTTTAAATTTTCTTTTTTCTTTTTTTTTTTAACTGAATAAATATCCAAGGAACATTCCTCTCATTTAAATTATTCTACAAAAAAAATAATAAATAAATAAATAAATAAGTGTAATAAAATAATACATATATACACATATATGTATATACATATATATATTTGGCAGGAATAAAAATTATGCTTATTAAATATTCATAAATCATATACACAAGTCTATATGATAATTTATTATACAATAAAGTGTGGTAAAAAAAATAATTCTTATTAAATATTAATGTTTATCTTTATATTGTTTAATTTCTTTTTGTTTTTCTTTCTTACTATATATTTTACATTTTCAAGTAACACATTTGGTTTACTGTCAAAAAATGCAATATCTCCTATAGCTCTATTGTATGAAAAATTATCACCTTTTATAAAAATTTCAATTTTTGATTTGTTGTTATATATTTTTGAAATTTGTTTGTGTAGTAGATTATTTTTTAAGAACTTTCCTGAAAAATAATACACACCAAATAATAAATAAATAAAAATATATACATATATATATAATATTACAAATGATATATTAAAATCAAACCTGTATATTTTTGTATAAATTGATTAATTCGGTACTCTGTTAATCTCTTTTTAACATGGAGCTCTCTTAAAATATCTATCAAAAAAATATAAAAAAAAAAAAAAAAAAATACATACATACATACATACATACAATACACATACACATACATTTGTATATTAAAATAAATAATATATAAAATAACATTTTTATTTTACTTTTTTTCTTAAAATTCTTCATATAAATATCTTTTTCTGATAAACATTTATCAGTGTTATTTGTTTTGGGTTGTATACATAAAGGTAAAAAATATTTTACATAATTTATATTGTTCAATTTTTTATAATTAATTTTGTTTTTCCTTAGAATTTGTATTTGTTTTTCTATTAAATGTTTTTCATAGATATCTATAGATGTTTTATTTTTTTCTGAAATTAATATATTCTCATTAATATCACATAATAGATGCTTCTTCTCAAGGAGGTTTGTTTCAATTTCTTCTATAACATACATCATGTTAAAATTCTCATTGAACAAATTTATTTTATCATAATTCA
>NC_031489.1:712028-717028 GCF_001602025.1 Plasmodium gaboni | reverse complement strand
TTTTCACCTGAACATAGTGTAGCTGATGTATTGGAAACAAAAAATCGTGTTGGTTATAAATCATATCCTATAACAGTAGATGGTAAAGTAGGTTCTAAATTAGTTGGCATAATAACAGGTGTTGATTATCTTTATTTAACAAATAAAAATATGAAGATAGGTGATATTATGACAACTGATGTTGTTACAGGAAATTATCCTATAAATTTATCTGATGCTAATAAAGTATTATGTGAAGAAAAAAAAAGTGTTCTTCCTATAGTTAATAAAAATTATGAACTTATAGCTTTAGTATGTCGAAATGATATGCATAAAAATAGAATATTTCCCCATGCATCTAAGAGTCAAAATAAACAATTAATTGTAGGTGCATCTATATCAACAAGAGAACATGATTTAGAAAGAGCAAATCAATTAATAAAAAATATGATTGATGTTATATGTATAGATTCATCACAAGGAAATAGTATATATCAAATAGATACTATTAAAAAAATTAAATCAGCTCATCCAGATATTCCAATTATTGCAGGTAATGTTGTTACTTCACAACAAGCAAAAAATTTAATAGATGCAGGTGCAAATGTATTACGTATTGGTATGGGAAGTGGTTCTATTTGCACCACTCAAGATGTATGTGCTGTAGGTAGAGCACAGGGAACAGCTGTTTATCATGTAAGTAAGTATGCTCATACAAGAAATATTAAAACTATTGCTGATGGGGGTATAAAAAATTCTGGTAATATTGTAAAAGCTTTATCATTAGGAGGAGATTTTGTCATGTTAGGTAATTTATTAGCAGCAACTGAAGAAAGTTGTAGTGAATATTATTTTGAAAATAATGTCCGTTTAAAAATATATAGAGGTATGGGTAGTATGGAAGCTATGTATAATAAAGGATTCAATTCAAAAAGTAGATATTTAGTTGATGAAAGAAAAAATGAACATACAGATGAAAATATTGATGAAATAAAAGTTTCTCAAGGAGTCTCAGCAAGTCTAGTAGATAAAGGATCTGTTCTTAATTTAATTCCACATTTATTTAAAGCAGTAAAACATGGATTTCAAAGTATGGGTATAAAAACTATTCCAGAATTACATTCGAAATTATATTCTGGTGATATAAGATTTGATGTTAGATCTTTTAATACAATTAAAGAGGGTAAAGTTAGTGATAATCTAATATTCAATAACAAAAAGTTTACTTCATAAAAAGTATCTAATAAGTATGTTATTATATATAAATCAATATATTATATATTTTAACAATATATGTTTTGTTTTTAAAATAATTAAACAAAAAACATAAAAAAAAAATATTATACATTTTGTTAATTCTTTATGTATTCTTCTATTAATATATATATATATTATATATATATATTTTTATATGTAATTTTTTATATATATGCATTTAAATTGATTTATAATTATTTTTATGGAGCCTATAATTCAACATTGTTTTTTAATTCAAAAAAAAAAATATATTTATGCATACACACATATATATATATATTATATTATTTCTCCCATTTGTGTATTCATTTATTTATTACTATTTATTTTAAATACTTATTTGATTACATACATACACATATATTATATATATATATATATTTATGAATAAATATAATCTTTTTAATTTTAACTTATAAAAATTTTGTTTTTAATTAAACTTATGTATATCAAACTATAAAAGAAAAAAAAAAAAAAAATTTTTTCTTTTTATATTGCTAAAGTGTATATTATATATTTAATATGCCAAAAAATTATTTACTTTTTCTTTTCTTTTCTTTTCTTTTAATTTATTATTTTTTTTCATATTTTTTTTTTCCCCTCCCCCTTTATAATATATAAGAAAAATATAGTAGCATCCAACATGGTCACTACATATTAAATTTATAAACACTGAATTATAAGGTTTGTTTTATATTATTCTAAATCATAATTATATTTAATAAATCACAATAAAAACGATTCATTTAATTGTTAACTATTAAAAATATTAAAAAAAAAAAAAAAAAAAAAAACAATAAAATTTAATAAAATCTCCTAAAATATTACTACACATATGGAATTTTTTTTAATATAACCAAAACAAAGCAATATAAACACAAAATAAAATAAATATTTTTACATTATTATAAATGAATGGTAACAAAGTGATATCATGTAGAAAAAAAAAATATATATATTATATAAAAATATATATATTATATATATATTATATATATGTTATTATTCATGCTCGTAAATATGAAACCTTCTTACACACAAAAAAAAAAAATAAAATAAAAAATATTTTAATTTGGCATAATACATTTTTCACATATTTCCGACTACATTTTTGTACATTAATTATATTATATTATTTCATTTTGATTGATTTTTTTTTTTTTTTTTTTTTTTTTGTTTAAAGATTTAATTTAATAAGTTGTGATTAGTCTTTATCATTTTGTTTACCCATATATTGACATAAGTTATCAACTTTTTATAATACATTTCATCATACTTATAATATAAAGAACTAGAAGGAAAAAAGACAGATTTTTGTTGCTCTGATTTTGTTGCATTTTTATCTAAGTGTTCCATAATATGAATAGGAATATGTTCATACATTAAATTAATATTTTTTTTATTAATAAAAATAATTTTGTTTAATGTATGATTATCAATAAACATATTGAAAAGACACCAGACCTTTTTAAAAAACGATGGCACATTTATAACATATATTCTAAATAAAACATCAGTATAAAATTCGTTAAATACATTTATCATTTTTTTTATACACTCAACACTGATCATATTATTTAATTCAAACTTAAGACAATCTACAACAATAACAAGTTGTAAGGTCGTTTCATCTATTTTGTTATTTTCTGTATTAGATTTATGATCATAATTCTTATTGTTACTATCACTACTGTTGTTACTATTATTGTTTTTGTCATTATTGATGTTTTCTTTGTCTGATGCATATAAATCTGGATAACATTTTTTGTAGTCTACACTATTAATACACATATCAACATGATAAACTAACATGAGAAAAAGGTCGTCTTCACTCATGTCTAGTTTTTCCTGTATTTTAACATATAGTATGGGTCTTGAATGCATATCATATCCACATCTGAATATGTTTGATTTTATAAGTGTATCTTTAATATTAGAAGGGTTAAGAAAAACATTACAGTTATTATATTCATCCTCACTATTACCATCATTATTGTTATTATTATTGTTGTTATTATTATTATTGTTGTTGTTATTATTATTATTGTTGTTATCATTTTTATTAATATTATTATTATTGTTGTTGTCATTTTCACTTTTTGATTGCTCAGATAATTTCAAGGTATCTCTTTCATTATTAAAATCTTGTATATGCATTTGTCTCCAAACTATAAACTTAATTATTTTATTCAACGTTTTCAACAGGTTATAATTGTATGTATCTAGAAAACGTATTAAGGTAATATCATTGAAAAAATATAAATCAGCATAAAAAACATTTACATATTTTTTTTCTTCTTGATTTTCATTATTCGAAAAGAAATTTCCTAACCAGTTAACACTATTTTTAATATCTTTATAAGTATCTTCAATTTTATTTCCTAAGGATATACTTAAATCATTATTTAACAAATCATATGATTTTTTATTATTACTTTTATCTTTATTTTTAGAATGAAATAAATTGAAATTTTCTTTCAATCTTTTTGTATTAAAACTGGATGTTTTCTTTGAATTTTTTTGAACTGTAATATTATTACTAGGTGTTACGATATTATTTATTTTATTATCTTCATTTGTATAAGCTATATTATATAATTCTTTTTTTAATTTATAAAATATATCAACATGTTCTTTTTTTCTATTACATAATAGTATATTATGATTACTACTATTATTATTATTATTAATATTATTAATATTATTATTTATATTTTCATTTAATATATACTCATTATTAGCATTCTTTATATTATAATAATCAATACGTTGTAATATATCTACACCTACATAATTTGATTTATTGTTTTCATTCATATAATAATCTATATCATAATTTAAAAAATTATCAAGGTTTACATTCGACTTTTTCTCGTCATCACTGTTATTATTTTCTGCAGAAATATAGCTTTCATTATCACTCATTTTTTTTTTTTTTTTTTTTATAAATACAGAAAAAAAGAAAAACAAGACACAAGGAAGGATAATCTTATGAAATTATTAAAATATAAAATTATAAAAATATAAATTTGGGGGGATATATAAAAATATATTATAATTAAATTATTATAATATAATATTTTAATATATATATATATATATATATATATATATATATATTGCTATTTATATTTTATGAAAAATGAAATAAATTTATCAAATATTTTTCAAATGTTTATTAATTTGAATATATATATATATATATATATATATATTTAATACACATAATATATATAGTGATTATATTAATATAATGAATACATTTCATTACATAAATATATAATCAATAAATATATATTTGATAATATATACATAATAATATGAATAATAAATAATTATATATATATATATATATATATAATATATTTAGTTACATATATTGCATTATAATTACTTGCATATATGTACTATATAGGATTTATTATGTTGAAACAAAAAAAATTTTAATACATCCATATTTAGTACATAATATTTTTTGGATCTTTATTTATTTATATTATAAATATTTCCTTTTTTCATTTCATTTCTTTTCTTTTTTTTTTTTTTTTTTTACCAACTTTGTTCTGACTCTACTTTAGCCCATATAGAAGTTAAATGATTTTATAAAAAAAAAAAAAAAAAAAAAAAAAAAGTTAAATATGAAAAAATAAATTAAATGGTAAAAATGAATATATATATATATTAATATATATATATTGTATTATATTATATATATATATATATTTTTTTTTTTTTTTTTTTTTTTTTTTTTTTTTTTTTTTTTT
>NC_031489.1:703141-711728 GCF_001602025.1 Plasmodium gaboni | reverse complement strand
AAAAAAAAAAAAAAAAAAAGTTAAATATGAAAAAATAAATTAAATGGTAAAAATGAATATATATATATATTAATATATATATATTGTATTATATTATATATATATATATATTTATTTATTTATTTATTTTTATTTAAAATTTTTTTTTAACATCTCAATTTTGGAATAAATGGATATATATTAAAATACTTTAATATATATATCATATAACAGTTAATTTTTTTTTTTTCCTTTTTTTTTTTTTTTTTTTTTATTACATAATATTTATAAATTTACACACACACATGTGAACATAAAAAAAAAAATAAAATAAAAAAATAAAATAAAATAAAATAAAATAAATAAATAAATAAATAAATAAAATAAATAAAAATAAATATATATATATATATATAAAACATCTTTAATATATTACTGTTTATAGGATATTTAGGATAATATAAAAGTTTCCATTTAAAATATTAAAAAAAAAAAAAAAAAAAAAAAAATTTATTTTACAAAACATGAGAAAGAATAAAGAATAAAAAATATATTATATATATTAATAATAATATATATATATTAAATATATAATAATATATATATTAAATATATAATAATACTTATAATAATGTTATATGAACATAATTCATTTTTTATTTTTTTATATATTTTTACTAAGACTATTAATATTAATATTAACATTAATATTAATATATATATTATAATTTGACTGTGTTTAAATAAAAATTATTTGGATATATAATAACATATATTTTATATGGACCATCAATTGGTCTTTTTGTTTTTTGAATGATATATTAATAGATATTAAAAATATAATATTCAAAATGAAAAATTAATAAAAACACAAAAAAAATAAACAAAACAAAAAAAAAAAAAAAAAAAAAAAAAAGAAAAAAAAAAGAAATAACTATATATATATATATATATATATATATATATTATAACATTTATGTAACCACGCTGTTATTTATTCGTCCATTTTTATTATTATTTTTTTTTTTTCTTTAAATATAATATTATAATTAAAATAAAAACATGTGTGGTAAGGAACAAAATTAATATCATCCATTAAATGATTAAAACTTTTATATATTATTAAAATATGTCACACTTATATTTTTTCATTTTTTCTTCTTTTGAAAGCTTGTCCATATAAAATCCAAAAAGAAAAAGGGGAAAAATAAAAAAAAAAAAAAAAAAAAAAAAAAAAAAGGAGTGACATCAAAATAATATATATATATATATATATATGTATGTGCTTTATTTTAATTTGATAATAAGTATATATATTTCTCTTTATATTTCAAATGTCTGATTGAATTAAAAAGACCTTTCTTATATATTTCCACAGATTAACATCATTTATATTATCAAAATGTAAAAAGAAGTTACTATATAAATTACATTTTATATTAGAAATATCTTGTATATTAATAGTACTTTGTATATTTATTATATATTTAAATATATTTACACATCTATACATAATATTAGAATTATATAATTTATTTTGTATAAGTTCTTTTAGTAAATGTAAAAATTCTTTTATTTCATTTCCAAAAAAATAATGCCTTTGATAATATCTTCTATTTGTCCACATATTAAAAAAAAAAACTTCAGAATTATATAATATAAAATCAACAATTTGTAAATTAAAATTTTCTTGGTCTTGTTTATAATATCTTAAAAATATTTTTATGAATAAACGTATATCTTTAAAGTTATAAATATAATTATTTACATTTTTGTATATATTATTTGATTCCTTATTTTTTGTATCAGATTTATTGGAAAAAATATATATATTATTATCTTTTTTTTCAAATCTATCAATTTTTATGTTATTATTAAATGAGTTTATATTATCATCAACAGATTTGTTGTCATCAACAGATTTGTTGTCATCAACAGATTTGTTGTCATCAACAGATTTGTTGTCATCAACAGATTTATCATCCTCATTATATTTATTGTTAACCTTTTTCATATTATCTTCAATATTTGTATTTGGCACGTCCATTTTATCCTTATCATATAATAAATCTGCTAACATATTATCATCATGTGAGCTCAAATATTGTATCCTTTTATATATGGAATAAAAAAAGTATTGTAAAAAATCAGTGACATGTTCATTTTTTTCATCATTAATCATATTAAGAATATTTAAAATATATGTATGTGGATAGGTATTAAAATTTTTTATATTATGTGTAAATAATATTTTGACAATATTTTTCATACGTGATGTTAATAAATGGAAGACATCATAATTTTCATTTTTCAAATTGGTTATTTTGGCTATATGAATAAAAAAGAAAATATCATAAATATTTTCTAAATTTAAATTATTAACAAAATGATTTAATAAGAAAAAAAATTTTTTCCAGATATCAATTAGATCCATAGAAAAAAAAGATATATATTTAAATGTTTTTATGACAATATATATATCATCATATAAATAATAAGAATATTGATCAATAAATGAAAATATATTTGTATCTGTTAAATCATATGCTATTTCTGATGCTATTCGTAGTACATCCATATTTTTATAAAATAATAAACTTAACAAATAAATACTATATACAAGTTTTAACAAATGAACATTTTTAAATGATACATATATATGTATATCATGTGTTAAATCATATATGAATTCTATATCTTTAAAAATTTTTTTATTTATATAATAATCTTTTTTAAATTGTTTTATCTCTTTTCTTTTTTCTAATACTTCTTTGACAGATATATTACTGGGAAGTTTTTTAACATTTCCTTCTTCACTAAGATTATCATAAAAGGAATGACACCTACTATAACTATTATTACTATTATTATTACTATTATTATGACTATTATTATTATTATTATTATCATCATATTGATTATTATCCATATTTTCAATTGGGGTATTTTCTTTTTTATCATTTATATTATTTTGTGTGTTTTTTTTTTTCATTTTATATGTTTCATGCTCCTTTTGTGTAATATTTTCATTGCTTGAAATTGTATCAACACATTCATCATTCCTATATATAATATAATTCTTATAATTGAACCAATGACGATAATAATTACGATATATTTCAGCCTTTCTATAATTATATATTATAAATGATAATATTTTATTTATATGATAATCCTTTAGTAAGCTTTTCCTATTTAACAACTCTTGTTTACATCTATAAATTATTTTTTCATTACTATATTGAAATATATGATAATTAAAAAATATATTTAATAATTGATCTACATCTAATAAATGCATATAATCAATAAATATTTCAATTAGTTTTAAAACTAATGTATCTTCTTCATTAAATTTACATATCATTAAATAATTTAAAAGTTGTGATAAAATTTCCATGCTTTCTTTTTTTTCTTTCATTTCTTCATATTTTAAATAGGAAAGATATTTTTCTTTATTTTTTTCTTGTTCCTTTGTTTTAACATCATAAAACAAAACATTACAAATTTCTTTACGTTCCTTCTTTTTCATGTTACTTGTTAATGTTTTCATCATATTCTTTATATCCTTTTCAAAATATAAATATAAAAGTTTAAAAATATTATTATTAACATATTTATACTTTATTAATAAAGGAAGTAATATTTTAAAATGAGCAAAATTCAAACCGCTTGATTTTATTCCATCTCTTTTAAAAATATGAAACACTTCATTCAATATAGAAATATTAATCTTCTTATGTATATTATTATTATAATAATTATATTCATTCATATAAGATAATAAAATAACAAAAGAATTAGCACTACATAAAGGAAAGGACTTGGATAATATTAAGAAAAACATATTATATAAATTTATATTTATGTAAAATAATTTTAGTTTATTCATATATTTAATTAAAAAAATTAAATTTTTATCATTCAGTTGTAAGGTCCTACGTTCAAAATGATCATTATCATAATTATTATCCTTATTAGAACTCTCATTATTATTGTTATCATCCATGTGTATTTTGTTTTGTTTTTCTGTGTCTTCTTCATTTATATTATTTAAATTTTTTATATTTTTTATATTTTTTTTTTCTGTGTCTTCTTCATTTATGTTATTTAAATTTTTTATATTTTTTTTCTTATATAAGTCTTTTAAACCTTTCTTGTTTAATACGTATAAATAATATTTCATGATCTCTTCTAATGCATATGTTATATAAGCAAACCTTTTTTCATATAAATATTCTGTTATATTTAAACATTTAAATCTATCTATATATATAAATGCATACATTATATTGATTATATTGATACGTTTATTCTCTTTAAAAATTTCTAAAATTGAATGTACATTTTCACATTTTTTTATTTTCTCATTAATATTTAGAACTTCTTCATCTATTGAAAACATATTTATGTATTTCTTTAAAATTAATTTATCAATATTTTCATCTGTATTTGCATTTTTTATTTTCTCTTCAACATATTTATGAAACCTATTCTCTTCATCTCTTCCTTTATCATTATCATTGATATTATTCCATATGTTTGTTTTATCTCCCTGATTATCATATTTTTCTTTTATGTCTTTTATTGAATCATTAATATAAATATTTCTTTCTATATCAAAAGTGTTTCTTATTCTTTTTAGAAATAGAACACTTTCTAGATTTTCGTTTAACAGGTCTTCATTATTTTGATCATCCTTTGAAATTTTATGATCATATGGAGCTTTTTTCTTCTCGTCATCATATATATAATTATTACTATTATTATAAATATTACCTTCTTTATATTCCATTTGATTGTTATTTTTTATTTCATCTTGGGTTAGATCCTCACGAGCAAAATATTGATCCCGTCTAGCTTTATAAAATGGTTTATTAAAATCATTTTTATAATTATTTAAAAAATCGTTCATAAAACTGGTATCTATATTATTGATAAGCTTATTATGATTTTCATTTAATATAAATTTATCTTTATATTCTATTTTTTCTTTGAGAAATTTTTTTTTTTTTAATATACGATCATAATCATAGCTATATTCTAATGTATTATTTTGATCATTTTGATCATTTTGATTATTTTGAATATTTTCTTTTTCTATTTCTTCTTCACTTTTGTCTTTAACCAGGTTAGCTAAACTACGTGGATCCTTTTCATAATTACAAAAATTAATTTCTAATAAATCTTTTTCTGTTATTAAATTTAATTCTTGTTCTTTTTTCTTTTCTTCTTCTTCAACTTGATCTGCATCATAATCATATTCATTAAAAATTTTATCTAGTTCTTTAAAATATTCTTCATAACTTTCTTTCTCTTTTTTTTTTTGAGCATATCTTCTATATATCTTTTTTTTAGTCCTATGATTATTGTGTATATTATTCCTTATATATGCAGCATAAGAATTATCTCTGTAAGTTTTACACACAATATTTATAAGTAGTATGCACACAGTAATAAGATAGAGTTGTATACATTTTATCATTTCTATTTTATAACTTAATAGTTTTTTTTTTTTTTTTAAATTATTCGATTAATTCATTATAAATACATTGTTTCGGCATATTAATATATATATATATATATATATATATATATATATATATATATATAATATTATCTGCTTTAAAAAAAATGATATTATTCTTTATATGTACTGGCAATTCTTATAAATCATTGACATAATATTATTTAAAAATAAAATAATCATTAATTATAATACACATAATATGTGACCTATTAAAACATAAGAGATGTTCTCTTTAATATAAAAAAAATCGCATCACAAATATATATATATATATATAATATATATGTGTATATATTTTTGTGATGTACTAATATTATTACTAATTTAAGCACATTAAAATAGGAACATAATATATTATCAAACAAAAAAATATAATTTTTTTTTAATTAAACGAAAAAAAAAATATATATATTATATATATATATATATATATATATATTTTTATTTATATAATTTTTTTTTTTTTTTTTTTTCTTTTGTGTTTTGAGAATGAAAAATTTTATATATACCTAATATATATATAAGATTTATTTTCAAATAAATAAAAAATTAAATAACATAAAAAAAAAAAAAAAAATAATAATAATAAATAATATGAATAATAGAAAAAATATATAAATAAATATAAGATAAGAAAATCATTTTTTTTTTTTCTTTTTATTTTAAAAGACATAAACTTTTTTTTCTTTTAATCATTAATTGATTAAAAAGCCAGTTCATTGAATACTCAATTCCATGCCCTGTTTTTGAGGAGCATTCTGCTAAAAAGCTGTAAATAAAAAAAAAAAAAAAAAAAACAAACAAAAAAAAAAATGAAAAGGAATATTATAAATATAAATATATATATATATATATATATATTTATTTATTTATATTCTTACCAATTCCTGTCAACAATCTTGTCAATTTTTAATTCCTTCCTGACATGATTTAATGTCATACAACCTTTTTTATCTTGCTTGCTAGCAACAACTAAAACATTATCAACATGGTCAAAATCTTCTAATACTTTGTAAAACCCCTTTTTAGCTATATATAAATATATACATATATACATATAAAAGGAAGTAAAAAAAAAAAAAAAAAAAAAAGATATACATATATATATATATATATATATATGCCTCTTTCTCAAAATGTATATATATAAATATATTTTCTTATTTATAATAATATATAAAAAACTACATACATATATATATTACTAATTCGTTATTTTTTCTTTTTTTTCCAACCTATTTTTAATCTTCCTTGGTCAGAAAGATCAATAAAATAAATTACAGCGTCGATATCTAATTTGTTAATAGACGCCTAAAAAAAAAAAAAAAAAATAAAAACACACATATATATATATATATTTATTTATATGCATATCCTAATAGTTTTATCGTATTACATCATCTTCCAGGCTATATCTTGAATCCCAAATAATTACAGAGAATTCCTCATAATCAATTTTTTCAACAAGTAGGCCTATCAACAAACATAATAAATAAATAAATAAATAAATAAATATATATATATATATATATATATATATATATAATGTCAATCCATATATATTTTTATTTATTTATTTATTCCGTCTAATTATTATTCTTTTTACCTTCTGTAGGCTTTACTTTTAAAAATTGATTACACATTAAAAATTTTACAAATGTTGTTTTTCCACTTTGAGCAGGTCCACATATTCTAATTTGAAAAACTATACTTTTATTAAATAATCTATTACAACAATCTCTAAAAAATGTTGTCACTGTATTGCCCATTGTTATTTATGGAGTCACATGAAATTCAAAAATGTAAAATTATCTTATATAAAAAAAGGAAATACATACATACATACATACATATATATATATATATATATATATTATTTTATATTAACATTAGATTATTTCCTTTCCTTTCTTTTCTTTCTTTCTTTTTTTTTTTTTTTTTTCTCCTTATATCCACTTCATATTATCACTATAGACTCTTTAGCCAATATCTTTTATATTACATATATATATAAATATATATATATTGGAATATCATAATTAAAAAAATAAAATAAAAATAAAAACACAAACAATAATTCCTGCCTTTATTAAAAGGTTTTTGTTATTATATATATTTTATTTATTATAAAATAAAAGACATTCAGTTATATAGCTTTTGTCTGCATAATAAAAAGGTATTTTCTATAAATAAAATTAATGATAAGAGCAATATATATTGTCATAAATAAATAAATAAATATATATATTTATATATTTATATATATAGACATACATTCGTCATATGCATATACCTATCGTTTCAAAAAAAAAAAAAAAAAATATTCATGTAAACAAGAATAATTTCTACACCACATTTCAAAAGGTTATATAAGAAATAAAATATAAATCAATAAAATAAATCAATAAAATAAAAGAAAAATAATATAACAAATAATTTTATTTTAAATACATATAGATAATTAATTTAAAAAATTAAATTAAATTAAAACCTTTATAGTAAATTTAATTAAGAAAATATATGAACAAAAAAAAGATATTAAATATATATATATATATATATATATATATATATATATATATATATTAAACGTATACCTATAAAAATATATACAAATATATCTTTGTTTGAAATATAATTTATTTTTTCCCCCCTTTATATTTACACATTTCTATATTTAAGAAAAAAAATACAACAATATAGAAATAAAAGGTATAGAAACACACACACATGGATATATTTAAAAATTTTATTTATTTTTTTTTACTATTTATTCATTACTCTTTTTTTTTTTCTTTTTTTTTAATAATATACCTTTAAATTCTATTATATAATAAATATATATATATATATATATATATATATTTATTTATTTGATTTTTTCTTTAGTTTTTTTTTTTTTTTTTTTTTTTTTTTTTTTTTTTTAAAATTTTTAAAAAAAATTTTATTTTTATTTTTTTTTTTTTTTTTTTTTTTTTTTTTTTTTTTTTTTTTTTTTTTTTTTTTATTTTTTTATATAAAAAAAATATAAAAAAATATTTTTTTTTTTTTTTTTTTTTTTTTATTTATATTTTTTTT
>NC_031489.1:701892-702841 GCF_001602025.1 Plasmodium gaboni | reverse complement strand
GGTACATAGTTTCTAATATATATATAATAAAGAGGACATTCTATTTTTTTTTTTTCTTTTCTTTCTTTGATTTATATAAATATATATATATATATTTACATTTTCTTTACAAATTTTTATTTATACAAATATTATCTCAAGGAACATAATTTGAACAGATATTTTTTAATCATTATTATAATATTATTAGTTCTTTTTATATTGTTTTTTTAATTTTAATATTTTTTTGATTTATTAGAATATAAATCCTGATGTAATAATTTCTTTTATATATTTAATAAAGCAACACAGAAAAAAAATAAATAAATAATTAAATAAAATAAAATAAAATAATAAATGGTATAATTAATAAAATAAATAAACATATATATATATAATTGATAGATGATAAAAAAAAGGAAAGGAAAAAAGTAAAACAAAAATGAGTTATGAAAAATGTGTACTACAAATATATTATTAAAAAGAGTTTTATGAATTTTTATTTCGATTTAAAAAAAAAAAAAATTAAAATTAAAAAACAAATGAATAAATAATAAACAAAATTAAAATGTGAACAAAAAAAAAAAAAAAAAGGAAAAGAAAAAAAGCAAAACATATAAAATATATATATATATATATATATAGACATAATATAAATTATAATTTGACAATGTAAACTTATTCAGAATAACAGTTCAGAATATCCATACACGTTTTAATTGCATTTCCTATATTTATATTTTCATATTTTTCTATATATATATATATATATATATATATTTTATATTCCTATATTTTTATCATTATTTTCATTTTAATTTTTGTGTTTGCTCATTACCAATTATTAAGAAGAAAAAAATTTGATAAGCCTTTAAAATGATCAGAACCTTTTTGTTTGTTCAAAATAGTTTGTAAAAAATTTAAAATTTGTTTTTTAAAACAAAATGGAGATGATAATATATATGAAGAA
>NC_031489.1:696368-701870 GCF_001602025.1 Plasmodium gaboni | reverse complement strand
AAAAAAAATATTGAAATATTGAAGAAATTAAATATTTAAATAAGTTGGTATATTTTTTTTCATCCTTTTGTAAATAATTATATATTGTTTTATATATATCCATAAAATATATATCATTTAATAAAATTATATTATTTTTTAATAATATCATTATAGAAGAGAGAAAAAAAGAACTATAATCTTTAAGAAATATTATATAAACTTTAAAAAGACATGATATTATATTGATATCTATTCTATTGATATCATTATATAAAATATTTCTTTCTTTCTTCTCCTCACATTTGGGTTTCACAGACTCTGAAGTTTTATCAAAATTGTAATTATTATTATTATTATTATTATTATTAATATGACTTATTAACGTTTTATCATCATCTGATATATCTCTATACTCATATATTTTATCCTCATTTGTCAAATTTTCCTTGTCAACTTTCATATTAATATAATTACCTTGCTGTTCCTCCTGTTGGTCATTTTTTATCTTTAATATGTTCATACATATTATAAATGATTCATTCAATATTTTAAGATACACATTATTATCACATAATGTGTATAAATATTTATTACTAAAAAATTTTTCATAAAAATTTATTATATGAAAATTAGGTAATATAAAATTCGAATACTGGTTCATAATAAAAAAA
The DNA here is from genome assembly GCF_001602025.1 of Plasmodium gaboni. NCBI lineage: Eukaryota > Apicomplexa > Aconoidasida > Haemosporida > Plasmodiidae > Plasmodium > Plasmodium gaboni. The sequence continues at coordinate 701,217 of NC_031489.1, read as the reverse complement.
AAAGAATGAGATATTAATGATGATATAATTAAAGGAAAATACATCTTAGCACTATTATAATAATACAAAGGATAATCTTTTATATTTTGTTTTTTGATCTTTTTAAAAATTTTAGAATATTTATATTTCATATTTCTTTTCTCAAGTAATATATATTCCTCATGTAAATATATTAATAAATTAAATATATTCTGTATATCTTTTATTAAATTTATTTCATTAATACACTCAAAAAAATTAGGAGGAAATATATTTATTATATCAAAATATATATAAAGAGATATAATTTTATTTTCATCAATATTATTTTTATAATTTATATCATTTATATTATTTTTGTTTTGATTGTTTCCATTTTGTAATAATAAGTTACTATTTACATTTTTTATATCATCATTATCATCATTTGTGTTTAATTCGGATTCATAAAATGCATGATGACCCATAATATTATAATTATCAAACTGTTTTATTTCTACATTTCTTTTAATGTTATTCTCTACATCTATATATACACTTACATCGTCTTCTTTTCCATTTTTATTTTTCTTCAATCCATTATTTTCATGCTTCTCAACCTTCTTCTCAAATGCATTTAAATATAATAATAATATATTTAAGGTATACTGTAAATTCATATGATATTTATAAATAAAAATCTTCATAACTGTTTGTATTAAATCAGAAGATGTTATATTTTTTAAAAACAAGCCTAAGAAGTATATATAATTTTTTCCGCTTTTATTCAAAAAAAATTGTTTTCTTAAAAAGGAATATAATAAATATTGTTTATTATTACTTTTTATTTTACTATCAAAATATTTATTATCATGTTCATTCTTAAATATATTAGAATCATCAACGTTAGAAGTACTACAAATTATATTTCCATTCTCATAATTATTATTATAATGATTTGTTCTGATACTCTTCTGAGAAATTAAATAAAATATAATATTTATTAAAGATGATAGACTATCCATATCATTTTCTTTATTCATATAAAAAGATAATATGTTCCACATATATCTAGATTTATAGAAAAAAAAAGGATTAACCTCTGAACTAATATAAAAAATATATTCAACTAACACAGTAAATATATTATAATTATTTAATGTTTTGTTTGAAAAAAATTTTAATTGTATAATTATTATACGACATAATATTTCATAAGGGAATTGAAAAAATATATCCAGAATATTTTTCTTTTCATTTATATTTATAACATTATCTATATCATATACATGATAATCAAATATATTCATATAATTGTAACTACTACTATGAATAATATTTAATATTCTCATCATTATTATATGGACATAACTATTTGTAAAAAAAACATATTTATATTTGTTATTTACACATTCTTCCATTATATTTAATAAAATAATACTCATGACGTTTAAAAGAATTATATGTTTCTCAAAATAAATTTTATTATTTTTTTCATCATCATTCTTATCACATGATATATTATTGTTCAAACTTTTATTATATTCTTCATTAAGAAAATGTTCATATGTACCTAGTTTTATATTTATATCTTCTATATTCTCTTGAAAACAAAATATATTTGGTGTGTTCATATCCTTCGTATGTTGTAAAATACCATTAGAATCAATATTAACATGGTTCATACTATCTATATAATTCAATCTATTCATTTTGTTTAGATTATTTCCATTGTATATGTCGTACATATTATTCACTGTTTTATTCTTTTTATTATCACTATTATTTTTTAGATCATATCCTATATCAAAAAATACGTCTTCATATTTATTAGTACAACCACTGTTCAAATAATATTTGTCAGAATCGTTTTTTTTTTTGTTGCTTAAACCATACAAAGATATATTGAAGGATACAAAATGGTTTCTGCCCATATTATATTTGACTAACTTACATTTGTTTGTGTAAGATGTGCTTACTTTTGTTATTATATCATTAGATGAAAAGGGCAGGATAGTAAACAAAATATTTTGTACCGATTTCATATACAATAAGAATTCATCATAATATGGAACATTTTTTTCATCTTTATTATGTCCTTTTTTGAAATAATATTTATATATTAATAACATATCCATATATTTAATAAACATATCTATTATTATATATTTTATATTTTTCAAAATAATTATAAACGTATTTAAAAATTGATTTATATTCCTGTTTTTTTTTTTTTCATGTTTCATTTTAACTACATCATCATATATATAAGAAAAAATATATTTAAAAAATGAAAAAAATTTGTTTATCTTTTTTTGAAGAAATATATATATGGTTATAACACGATTTATACTTTTATTTTTTATTTCTTCTTTATATGTAAATAAAAATATAGGATCCACTTCAACTTTTTCTAATATAAATTTATTTATATTATTTTTTAAACAACCCAAAGTATTTTCATTATTTTGATTATTTACTAAATTTTCATTATTTTCATTATTTACTAAATTTTCATTATTTTCATTTTTTACTAAATTTTCATATAATTCCTTCTCTCCTTCCTTGACTTCTTCTTTTTCTTCTTTTTCTTCTTTTTCTTCTTTTTCTTCTTGGTTATTTATAAGTTGACATACAAAAAAAAGGAATATTTCATTATTCATTTTATTTGTTTCTTCTAATATTATATAGAATAAATAAAATAACAAATAATATGTTACATTTTCAAAATAATTCAACAATGATTGTCCTTTTTGTTCTGTATAAAACATAAATGATTTATTTTTTTTTTTTTCACAATTTTCTTCGTTAATTCTACTAATATGTTCATTACATATTTCTTTAAACATTTTATTATTATATATATATATACATATATGATCGATAATTTTATTAAACGTTTTATAAAACAACATGGTTTCTTTTGGAGCCTTTTCAACATTCTTGTTATAATATAATATTAATTTATTATACGTTTTTAATATATCATTATAAAATATGTCTACAAATAAAAAAAAAAATATATATACATCATCAATTTCATCTTTTGTTTTATTTTGATTCTTTTTTTCTTTATAAAAATATTCCATTATATCATTCAATGTATCATTAAAAAAATAAATTAATTTTTTACAAACATGTTCATCCATATATTGTGTAACCTTCTCTGATTTCAAAAAAATACACACAACAGTTTTTAATAAATTTATATTCATGTAAAAAAATTTAATTTTATAGGCACATATTTCTTGTGAATTCTTTGCAACACTTTTTTTTGTAATTTGAGAATTGGTATTACTATATATATTATTATTATTATTATACATATTATCATTAATATTATTATACATATTATCATTCATATTATTATACACATTATCATTCATATTACTATACATATTATCATTCATATTACTATACATATTATTGATCTTATTATTATCTTCCATATTATTGTTCTTATTATTAACTTCCATATTATCATTCTTATTATGCATCATATTTTCTTCAATGCTCTTAACGTTTTTTCTTTTCATTAATACTATTATTTCTTCATATTTATATAAAAATAAAAAATTGTCCACATTTTTTACCTGACTTGTTAAGGTGATTTCATTATTTTGTTTTTTATCCGAACATGTTATGGTTGAATTATCAGAAAGATTATCATATTGAATATATTCTTTTTTATTCCAATATTGATATGAATTGTTTGTATTTACATTTTCAAAATTTTGTGAAAAACTATTTTTTTTTTTATGATTACATTGTTCATGAAAAATGTTCATGAATTTTTCGTTATGTAGTAAAATTTTATTTTTTTCTTGTTCGCATGTTTTAATTTTGTCCCATATGAATTTTTTAATAAAAATGAATTGATTAGTATCATATGCTGAATAATATTTATCATTATTATGCGAGGAGATATTTTTATAAATATTATCTGTTATATCTAAACAAAAAATGTGTAAGGTATTTAATATATTAAGATAATTATCTTTATTTTGACATATATATAAAGTGATAAGATTCAATTGATCTTTATTTATATATTTTAACTCGTATGTTACAAATTTATTATATAACGTTTGTGAATCTAAAGATATATCATCATTTTTAATTATATCAATATTGTCTATAAGTATATTCAATAATTCAAATAATGATTCATATATATTATTTTTCATTTCAAATAAACATAAATCAATATAATAATTCGATGACAACACATCAAATATAGATTTATGGAAATCATGTTTTATACAAAAATATATAATATCAATTACATTTATCTTTTCTATAATTTTCATTAATAAATTAAAAAATATATAATTTGTGTCTCCATATATGTCATTTAATCCAGTGTATAGAAAAAGAAATTCATAATATTTATTTAATTGTTGTAAATTATTCAATGATATATGTATATTCTCAATAATTTTACAAAATACATCTTTACTCATATTTATATCAAACATATTTAACGTACATTCGAGTAATAACAATCCATCTTCTTCTATGGTATTTCGTAAATAGTCCGTATCTTCTTCATCTTGGGTCGACAATGTAACCATTATTTTTAGAAGGACAAATTACTGGACCTAATAATTTTTTATTCTTATATAATATGATTTGTTATTATTTCTTATATTATATTATTTGCTTTTTTTTTTTTTTTTTTTTTTTTTTTTTTTTTCTCTATTTTATTTTTTTTGGCTTCACATGGGCTAATTATATAAACAAAAATAAACATATATAATGATATATATATATATATATATATATGAAGGGGAAACAAAATTTGTGAATCGACAAATATGGAAATTAAAAAAAAAAAAAAAAAAAAAAAAAAGATATTTAAAAAAAAATTATAATGAAAAATTTAAAAAAT
>NC_031489.1:689031-696068 GCF_001602025.1 Plasmodium gaboni | reverse complement strand
TTTAAAAAAAAAAAAGAAAAAGAATATAAACATATATTTTTATTTTGTATCACTAAAAAAAAAAAATTATTTACATATTTAAAGATTCAATTTTCATCAACTTACATTTTCATCGTTCAAACAAAGGATTTGTATACATTTATGTGTGTACATATATTTATTTATATTTAAAGATATCTATAAGAAAAAAAAATTTTTTTAAATGAAATGTTTTGTTATAATATGTTTAAATATATGTGTACATAGTTTTATTCTATATATAATTATAAAATATTTTTATGAACTTTAATTGAAAAGATCTTCTTCGTTTATATTCATGAGGTTAAGTATATCCTCTTCAATCTATGTTAAAAAATAAAAAAAGTTCGATACGTTATGCTTATATATATAATATATATTATATGTATGTGTAGAGCCCTTATTTATTATATTTGATATACCCGAATTTTATCAAATAAATCTATGGTAGGTACTTTAATAAGTACTATAGGTTCCTTTACTAAATTTATGGGCACTATATGAAATTTCATAAAGAATAATATATATATAATATGATCAAATATAATATATATATATGAATATTTATTATATGTCTATATATATATATATATATGATAATTTAATGATGTTCCCTTATTTATTTTATTTTATTTTTAAACCTTCTATTTGAGTGTTAACATCAAACGTATTGGTATTATTCATATCTTCGTCATTATTATTTGAGTTTATATTATCATCTTTATTTTTATGATCATATTTAACATTCATCTTTTTATCTTAAAAAATAAAATATATGTATATATATAAATTTTTAAGGATAATAATTTAATTATCATTTATTTATTTTCTTATATTTTTTGCACATATATATATATATATATATATATATATATATATATATATATATATTTATTTATTTATTTATTCATTTTATTTTGATACTCCTTTTAATATATTTGTTTAATTCTTCTTTTATTTTATTATTCAACATTTCTTGGTCTTTCATTATAGCTTGTATGTTTTTTTCTTTATCATCCATTATATTTATATGATTATCATTTGAAGAAATTATATCTTGTGATTCATTATCATAATTATGTAACAATATATCGATTAACTTATCTTTTTGATTTATACTTAGTCCTTCAGAATAATCTTTATAGTATACATTAATAGGTGGATGTATTAATTTAGAACCTATCTCATTATGTTTTTTTAATAATAAGAAGGATATAACAAGACAGAAACGAAATATGTTCATAGTTTTTTTGATGATATATATATATATAAATATTTTAACAAAAAATAAAAATATACATAAATTTATTTATGTAAGGACAAATGTATAATTACTTTTTTCCTATTTTGTATTTTTAAAAAGGTAAAATTTGAATTTTTTTTTTTTTTAATATGACTAGAAATATATAAATAAAAGAAATAAGAAAAATATATATATATATATATGTGTAACATCTAACCAATATATTAAGGCATATACCTTTTATATCATATTTTGTGTATATACCAAATTGGTGGGAGGAACAAAAAAATTAAAATATATAACCATATAAGCACACTAAATAGGAGTAATATATATATATAAATATTTTTGAGATTATAAGAACGAAACGTATTAGTAATTAATAATGATCAGCATATTTTTTATAAATTCATGTCGAATTATTATTTTTTTTTTTCTTTTTTTTCAAATTTTAAAATGTATTATTTTTTTCCCTAAGGATTTATTTATGTTCTAATATTGCTATTGATATAATATTAATAATATATTTTTACACGTAAAATATTTTTATCTTAATGATAGAATGAGGATTGTTATTTTTTCATTTATAAATACAAAATTTATTTTGTAGATATTATATATATATATAATAATATGTTTATATTTTATATTTCTTCGAATGTATGAGTTTATCAAATTTTTTTTTTTTTTTTTTTTTTATATATATATGAGAAAAATGTACATAAATATATTTTAATATTTAAATAAAATAAAAATAAAATATAAGATAATATAATATAATATAATATGAGGTAAAATTTTATAATATAATAAATTTTAAAAAATGAAGAAATAAAACAAAGTGGTAAAATATATATAATATATATATATTATATTTATAGTAGCTAAGGTTAAAATTTTATGAATATATATATATTATATATATATATATATATATATATATATATAATGTTTATATTCCTTTTGTATGTGTGTGATATTTTATGTCATCATGTGTATTATTTATGGTGTAATAAAATGATAAAATGTTTATATGGTCGATGGTCTTTAATATTAGCTTACTAATATATATACATACACTGAAATGTGTTATATTAAGAAGGCAAAATATAAATAAAAGAGTACCTTCATATAATATATTATTTCCAAGTAATGATTTGAAAAAAAAGAAATATAACTTTTTGCCAGTAGGTTTTATAAGAAATGTTTTTTTATATGATAAAAAGAAAAGAGGTAATAAATCATTTGAGCTGTTCAGAGGTTTTGGGGCCACCTGTTCATACGAATGGTTTGAATGTGATGAAAATGTGGAAGTTAAAATTAGAATATCACCAGATATTAATTCTGACGATATTCAATATAATATTAAGAGTAATTATATTTATTTCAAGATAAGAAATAAACCAAAAAGCTTGATAGAAGGGAAATTAAAAGGAAGTGTTGATGTTCATTTCTCCACATGGTTTATAGAAAAACAAAGAGATTGTAATATTTTAAATATTGTTTTAAAAAAAAAAAGTAGAGGAATTAATGAATGGGTAGGAGTAGTTGAAAAGGAAAGTATCATACATGTATCATATGATAATTTATCATCATCATCAACAAGTTCAAATATATCATATATGCCCTCACCCACAAATAATAACAATAATAATCATGAGAGTAGTAATAATAATAATAATAATAATAATGATAGTATGAATAATACCATTGGTTGTAATAACATTGCATCAAACGAATTATTATATAGCCAACATTTTGAGAACGCAAAATTTAATGATATTTTTGATTTTCTTATTAATTGGGCTAGTAAAAAATCAAGCAACCAAAAAGAATTTGGTATCCCAATTCTTAAATTAAAAACAAGTGTCATAAAAAATGAAGATTTTATAGAAATTATTTTAACAGGTTATGATAGCTTAAAATGGGAAGCAGAAGATAGTTTAATTTTTAAATTAGGAATTATTAATAATGGTGTGAGTTTAAATATATATAGAGGAAATGTTGCTAGTGGTCTTAAAGGTACTTATGGAAGTATGATTAGCTATCTTGTTCAAGAAAGTGAAGAAAGAATTATTAGAAAATTACAACATGATATAAAAGGTCTCTATTATCTTAATCCATTGTCAAAAAATATACAGAAATGTATGCATACACAATCACCACAAAGTAATTATAGTTATAGAACTGATGAAAAAGATATAAAACATATATCTATAAATGAAGATGATAATCAAAAAATAAGGAATGATAATATGGATAGTAAATTTGCGACAGATCATAATAATAAAATAAACCATCACCACAATCATAATCATCATCATCATCATAATAGTAATAATAATAATAATCTTGTGGAAGAAATAAAAAAAGATAGTGAGCAAGAAGATTTAATTGTTAAAGAACTACAACTAAACTCAACCGTCAAATTAAGCTGTGAAGATAAAAGTAAAGAACCAAGTTTTATGAAGGATTGGTCGGAAGAAAAAAAAATTGAATTCAGAAGAAATTCAGTTTTGGAATTGAAAAAGAATCTAGAATTAACTCAAGAAAATAAAATTTCATTAAAATTAGAAGATTATATTTCTCATATGAAAAGCTCATTTGATCTAACAGATGAAGAATCCAAATTGGTTTGGCAGAAGGGTATAAAAAAATCTGATGAACAAAAGAATAGAGAAAAATTTTATAGATTTACTGAAATAGAGAATTTAACTGAGAAAATTGGATTGTTTAATATAGATGAGGAGAATATTGATAACTTTTCAAACATGCATTATGAGAGAATACAGAAGGGTGTAAAACAAAATGGTGGCTCAAATGGATATGTAGAAAATGATACAACTGATACACGTCATATAAATGATACACGTCATAAAAATGATACATGTCATAAAAATGATACACGTCATAAAAATGATACACGTCATAAAAATGATACACGTCATAAAAATAACAATAATGATAATAATGACCCAAATGACAATTATGATGATAAAAATAGCTTCTACGATGTTACACCTAATATTACCAATAGTAATAATATCAACCAACAATTTTATAATTGCCTAGAAGAAGAATTATTAGATACAGAAAATAAAAAAGAAAAGACATTACACGAAATATATATAGAAAGTAATGATAAGGAAAAAAAAGAAATGAGAGAAAAATGGAGAGTGAATGAAATGAGATTAAATACATTAATTGATGAAATAAAATATTTAGATGATAATATAATACCAACTGTTTGTAATAATTATCGAGATGTTTTATTAAGTGATGAATATCCATGTTTAATGAAAATACGATTAAATGAAAATCCACCAAGAAATGAAGAAGAAAAAAGAATATTACAGATTGTTAATTCTTTTGTTATGAGTCTTTATGATGATATAAAGATATTAATGGAACATGAAGAAAAAGAACATTTAAAAAAAATCCAACTAATATGTGAAAAAGTTATACAGGATGAAAAAGGACTTAATGAATTTATTGAATCTATGAAACCATTATTAGATTATTCTTTTCTAGGATATATAAAACATGCCATAAAAATGGAAAAAAAAAATATTCAAGCTCAAAAAAAAGATTTCAGACAACAACCATCAGATTGGTTAATTATATTAATGATAATACAAAAAGGTATTTATACTATTCTAGAAAAAGATATATGGCAAGATGTAATAAATATCTCTGCAATCATATGTCATGATAATCCAGCTGTAAGAAAAACAATTCTAAATACTATGGTAGCTTCTATGGCAAAAGCTGATTGGATCTTCTTTAAAGATATTATTAAAACTTTATATAAAAGTGTTGAAGAAAAAAAACTCACAGCTAACCACTTCCCAGATTTCCCACATATTCCTGAAGCCATATTTCAATTAAATTATGATATTGAACAAATTCTACCTGACTGGTTCATAAAAGAAATGTTAGATGAATATGATAAATCGATAGTTGAACAAATGAAGTCAAAAAAACCACTCTTCTGGAAAATGAAAGAAATAAAATGGGACCCAAAATTTGTAAACAACTTTAAAATGTTGCAGGTACAAAAATATAAGGAATATGAAAGTTATAAAAAAAAATAATCATATAATATTTTAACTTCAAATGGTGTGTTATTATATATATTATTAAATATACATATGTAAATAAATATAAACATAAATATAAATATAATTATATATATATATATTATATTATTTATATATATAATTTATATGCTAATTTATTTATATATAAATAAATAAAATTACAAAAATGTAAGGTATATATAATATATTTATATATGTATTATATATCTATATTTATACAAGTCGACTTAAATATATTTTAAATATTATATATTTATATATATGTATATTTGTATATATGTATATATTTTTTTATTTTAAGATATAATATATATATATATATTTTTTTTTTTTTTTTTTTTTTTTTTTATATTTAATTATTTATTTTATTTTATTTTATTTTTTTGTGAAAATTTTTTTTTTTCTTTCAATTTTTTTTTTTCTTTCAAACTTATCAATAAATACGAATATTATGTAGAAATATATATTTTTTATATGTTGTATTATTTATTATTCTATAAATGATTAAAACTTTAATATATTTTAAATATTATATATTTATATATATGTATATTTGTATATATGTATATATTTTTTTATTTTAAGATATAATATATATATTTTTTTTTTTTTTTTTTTTTTTATATTTAATTATTTATTTTATTTTATTTTATTTTTTTGTGAAAATTTTTTTTTTTCTTTCAAACTTATCAATAAATACGAATATTATGTAGAAATATATATTTTTTATATGTTGTATTATTTATTATTCTATAAATGATTAAAAAAAAGGAATGAGAAAAATAAAGTACTTATCCATATTGTGGAAACACAAAAAAATTAATATCTTTAATCATAAAAATTATTACACGAATAATTTAGCTCAAAAATTTTTCCACAGTCATAAAAACAATCTAGGTTTGTATATATAAAGAAAAAAATATGAAATAATAATTATTAATATATAATTTGTTTTAAATGTGATATATAAAACATCTTCTCAGTATAATGTTATTCCTCATAAAAAAAAAAAAAAAAAAAAAAAAAAAAACTATACATATAAATACATACATATATATATACATATATATATATATATATATATATATATTTCTTATCGGTTAGATAATAATAATTATAATGGAACCAATTTAAGTCAAAAGAATAAAGTGAAGAATGTTAAATGTCCAAAATGTAATAGCAACATTAGTACTGATATAGTATCTTTTAATTGTCAAGTAATAAAAAAAAATAAGAAAAAAAATCAAAAAAAAATTGGGAATAATAATATGTACACATATATATATTATATATATATATATTTATTTATCTATTTATTCATATTATAGGTGTGTAAGGCGTTATTTAATGTTGACATTTTTAAAAATTTTAACATTTTTGAACTCTTCAATATGTAAGAATAATTAAAAAGAATAAAAAAAATAATATATATATAAATATATATATTTATTTATATTTATATTTAATTCAACTTTGTTTTAATGTCTGTTCCTTTCTTTCTTTTTACAGAGAAGCAAACTACGATATTGATAAAAATCATTTAAAAAAAAAGTTCAATGAAATTCAAAATATATATCATCCAGATAAAAATGCCCAAAACGTAGAAGTAAGGATGTCAAAAAGGAAGAAAAAATATTTATATGCATAACAAATATGTTATATATATATATATATAT
>NC_031489.1:673970-686470 GCF_001602025.1 Plasmodium gaboni | reverse complement strand
CACAGAATCATTGGTCATTTGTTTAATTTTTTGTGAATAAAAATTAACAAAGAGAAAAATATGATCATGAGCATAGGTAGCTATACCATTAAAACACAACAAAATTGTTTTTATCAACTTTATAGTAATTATTTTTAAAAGAGCCATATTAGAATAATATTTTGTTTTATATCTTCTAAGTAATATTTTTTCTTCCGTCATATTATTGTGTATTATTCTGTTTCTTACGTTTTGATAATAATGTTTATTAATATAAAAAGATAAATTTAAAAGTGTTAATGTAAAGAAAGAACCTATAGACACTTCAATAAATAAACGTAAGATATCTTTACTTTTACATATCATAATAAATCCTATAATAGCTAATATATGTACACTTATTAAATATGTGGCTACATTACTTTTAATATTTCTATAATAATTTGAGAAATAGAAATTTAAAAAGAGTACAGCATATGATAAATATAAAATAAAACTTCCTATTGCATTACTTACAAATATTGGATTGTCTACATTCTTAATAGCATAGTAAGATATATATATACCAGCAAACATTTGAAATATTTGTAGACATGTTATAAACTTTCTTATCTTTATTAATATATGTGGAAATATATATATAAAGGCAAAATAAAAATACATAATACTATGTACTAATAAATTTAATAATACAAAATAATGTGCATGTGAAACTAAAATCTTTTGAGAATATAAACAATATAATACAACACTTAAATGATGATAACTATGTAAGAAAGTTAACTTCTTTTTTTTCAATATTAAAAATATTGTATCACCATATTCTACTACTTTTGTAAGTGTAAATATTGATATAACAGCTCTTGTTTCTGGGCTATATTCGGATTCTTCTACAATTATATATTTCAATATATTCTTATCATATATAGTTATTAATAATACACCTATAAAAGATAACAAGGATAAACTTAAATTCCATAATATTTTTAAATGTTTCATATTCTTTTCTTTTCTATGTTTCATTATTCTCTGTAGCATTAAAATACATGGTATATATAATAGAGATATCATTAAAATAATTTTTTCATATTTAATTGCAAGTTCTCTTCCTTTTTGAGGCGTCCAATAATATTTGTTGATGATACTCATATTTGAAATGTAATAAGGAAAAAAAAAAAAAATAAAAAAATAAAATTAAAAAAAAAAATTAATATATAAATATATAAATATATATATATATAAATATATAAATGTTTATATATTTATATTTTTATATTTTTATTTATATTTTTGTATCAATAAAAAAATGAAACGTTTGTTCATATTTTAATTAAAGTATATTTATATATAGGATGGAAAATAATAAATTTTATTTTAAGGAAAAAAAAATGTCAATTTGGATCCTTTCTTAAATATTTCCACTTGTTATTTAAAATTGTTATTAAAAATATTTATATATATAAATTTTTGGATATTTTCTTTTTTATATTATTTATTTATTTGTTATTTATTTATTTATTTATTTATTTATTTTTTATGGATATTATATTAAGGCATGCATCATATTAAACATTGACATTTCGAAGTACTCAAGAAGCATACAATTTAATAAATAGATATACGTACATGTATATAATGACATTATTAAATAAATATATGTATATATTTATTTATTTATTGAGATATTGTTTTTTATTTTAATTATATATATATATATATATATATATAAAGAAAATATTTTGTATTGTCATTTAATACACAACGATTCATTTTACTATTTCCCCATAAAAAAACCTTTCATAATTTAATTGTATTTATAATATAGAACATTGGAAATAAAAAAGAGAATAAATAAATAATATTATTAATATGTTTTTAATTTAATATTTATACATACACCCCTTGAATTATGCGTGTACGTTATTTTTTAAGTCGTTCATGTTATATTACCGTGGACAAAAAAAAAAAAAAAAAAAAAAAAATAAATAAATGAATTTAAATATATATAATCTTCTTTATTTTAATTTTTATAAGAACAAATTATCATATTTTTCATGTATCAATAAAAAAAATAATAATTTTTCATGTATTTCCATGATACATCCAAAAAAATATTTATACATATATATAATATATAATATATATATATATATAATTTATTATGTATCAAAATTATAATGTGATAAACCACAATTTTACCTTTTCATTTATTACTAAAAATTTGTATATTTTTTAAATAATTATGTATTTTTTTTTTTTTTTTTTTGTTGCATACATTTTTTATTTTTTCTATATAATTGTAATAAAAAAAATAAATATTAACATATATAAATTTGATAAGGTTTTTGTCATATAAATAAATAAATAAATATATATATATATATATATATATATATATATCACATGTGTAGGTATATTATATTATACATTTTATTTTTATTTTTAATTTTTTTTTCAGAAACTTTATAAGGTGACATATATGATTATGCATTCATGTATGCAAATGATATATTCAAGAGAGAAAAAAAAAAAATATATATATTTATATATATATATATATATATTATATATTATACATTTTAGACATGAAAAGAAAATACGTATTATTCAAACATAAAAATATGAACTACAAAAAATTATATATATAAATATATATTATATATATATATATATGATATTTTTCTGTTTTAATTTTATGGTTTTAAAAAATGTACACAAGTGCGTTAATTTCATATATTTCCATAAATATTATATATATATATTATTATATATATTTATTTATATATTTTATTATATATATTATTTATATATATAATTATGTATATGTATTATCTTATATATATAATTTTTTTTTTTTTTTTTTTTTTTAATATACATTCCGTATTCGTGCATACATATGTCAAGATATTCTTTTTTTTTATTTATTATTATTTTTATTTTTTTTTATTTATTTTAACCATAAAAATATATTAATATTTATAAACATAAAAAATTATGAAAAAAAAAAAAATAAAAAAATAAAAAAATATATATTTATATATATATATTTATTTTTTTTTTGTTATAAATATATATGAAGGAAAAAAGAAAAGTGAGCATATATGATAAATAAACACTTGTTTTTTTTTTTTTACCATTAAAAAAAAAAAAAAAAGGAAAATATATCATATATGTATATATATATATATTTTTAGTACATTTTAATTTTGTATATTATAAATAATAGTAGTCTTAAAATCCCCTGAAGAAACTTAACTACATAATTATATATACATGTGTATATATTTATGTATTTATTTATTCAATCATTTTGTTATTTATTATTTGTGTAACATTTTTTTTTTTTTTTTTTTTTTGTTATTTCCATATATAAAATATGTTGTTATTCAAAAGACGTGAAATACGTACCATTCAAACAAAAATACACACATATATATATATATATATATATATATATTACCACTTTATATTTTATTTTATTTTAATAAAAGTGTCTTTTGAGTTACACATATTTTATATGTTCCCCTTTCCTATTTTATTTATTATTATTATTTTATGTGTACATATATTTTAATATCACCTCAAATAATTTATATTATGAAATAATATATATATATATATGAATATATGTTCATTTAATTTTTTTCATATTTTGTCCTTTTGTATTTTTCTTTCTTGTGTTATTCTCGACGAGTGATATATTTTATTTTTTATTTTTTTTTTTTGATACCTTTCCGTTTCTTTTTCTGATATTTGAATTGTCATATGTTACATATATATAAATATATATATAAGAAAAAATAGGTACACACACATATATATATATATTTAACATTTTTATGTTTCTATCACATAATATATATATATATATATATATGTTTTTTTTTTTTTTTTTTTTTTTTTTTGTGCTAATTGGTTATATTATTATGAACATATATTTTTAAAAATTTTTGAAGTGAATAAAGATATGAATATTAATTTTTTAAAAATTAAAAGATGGTTTCTACTGACAAAAAAGGTAGCAAAATACATGTGTTTCTTATAAATAATCCTAAGGAAAGTGATAAAGAAAAAAACAATGAATTAAGTCATACAAAAGATAATAATATAAGCAATGAAAATAAAGATAATATAAATGAAAAGAGTATATATAATAATGAAGAAAATGTAAGAGGTGAAAAAAAAAGTTGTAATGAATATAAAAATAATGAGAGAGTTGAAGAAATCATTACTCATAAAATTTATCACCCACAAGTGAAAATTGTAAAGGTTAGCTGTGGAAAGCAAATAATTGGTTTTCTGTCAGCATCTGGAAGGATATATTGTTGGCACTTGAATGAATTAAATGATTTTGATAAGAATGTTCCATATTTATTAGTTGATAATATAATAAAACATAAGTCAATACATGATGTTAGTTGTGGTCATAATCATATAGCCTTTTTGTCTAAAGAAGGTGAATTGTTTACATATGGTGATAATACATATGGGCAATTAGGAATAACATATAATATAAATAACAATACTAATAATTGCACTACTGATAGTAATAGTAATAGTAATAGTAATAATATTAATGTTGATGGTTGTGATGACGGCATTCTTGATATAAATACATATAACAAATTATATAATAATAATAATAATTATTATAATCACAAATTAAAAAATTATAAAAAATATAAAGTACACAAGGTAAATACACAAAATAATATTGTCAAATGTGTATATGCATCAGAAAAATTCACACTATTCTTATCAATAGATGGTATTTTATATGGTGTGGGTTTAATAAATGAACATATACTTAAAAGCGATATGAATAAAAATAAAATTAATAAAATATTAATAAAACCACATGTTATAAATACAAATAATATATCTTTTAAAAAAATTGCTATAGGTCCTAATTTTCTTCTAGGTATTGATATGCATAATGATGTATATTCATGGGGAAAAAATGAACAAGGAGTATTAGGACATAATAATAATTTAAATGATTCTGATTATCCTAAAAAAATAGAAAATCTAGCTAAAGCAAACTTTATAAGTGCAGGAAAAATATGTATATGTAAAACTTCTGAGGATGATATATATATATGGGGTGATATTTATGGTAATAAACCAAATTTAATTAAGAATAAATTTGATTCTATGCATATTAATAATAATTTTATTATTGGTATATCCCCACAAAAAAATATCTGGGTAAAAAATATTCATAATATGTCACATGGCTATTATATTAATAATCTTCAAATAAACCTATGTTCATCATATGATAATTTAATAATAGGAGTAGAAAATTTGGATGGAAACCCTAAAGACAATTATAACAAACATCTTAATGTTTCAATTAGCCAAACGAAAAGTGAAATAAGTCATATACAAAATGTTACTCAAAATGATAAGGAACATGATGAGTTGCATGCACATATTTCGGATAAAAAAAATTCCATCGATATTGTCAATACGGTTATTAGTATGACGTCAGATGAGGCCAAGGGGAATGATCAAAGGGGTACTCCATCAGATAATATGGATGATATAAAAGATGAAAAAATTGAAAATATGGAAAAAATGGAAAAAATGGAAAAAATTGAAAATATGGAAAAAATGGAAAAAATTGAAAAAATGGAGAAAATTGAAAAAATGGAAAAAATGGAAAAAATTGATGACAACAAAAGAAATGGTGAACACCAACCCAATGATGATAACCATATTTCTGATAAGAATATCCATTCATCACAAGACGTCATATTAACAAATAATAATTATTCTCAAAATAGTGATGAGAAAAATATCCATAATAAAAAACTTGATGATACTTTTAAAGAATCAAATACACAATTTCATAAAGAAAAAGAAATATATTCTTTTTTTACAAATGATGTATATGAAAAAAATAGTTTTCTACATAATGATAATAAAAGTAGCATGCAAAATAAGAAAGAAACAACCTTATTAGAAGATACATTAAAAGAAAATAAAACAAACATTTCTATTAATAATAATGATATGAATAATAAATGTAATGATTATAATACACCTAATATTAACAGGAATGATAATAATATAAATGCTTACACAAATGATGATATAAAATTGTCTATATTAAATGTTGAAAACAAATCTGTAGATATCAATATAAATAATAATGAAAGTGAAAAGGGTGATAAATATAATAAAGATGTTGATAATATAAATATAGATCTAACAAAAAATATATTGGAAAATAACTTCAAAAATGATAATTTAAAAAATAAAAATAGTGTTACTATAAATGATGTAGAAACTGATATAGAAGAATATAAATTTAATTCAAAACAAAGTGATGTTGTTAATAATTATTCAAGTGATGATAAGGATACAACAAAAAGTAATTATGAAGGTATACCCGTAATAGAAGTGCAAGATGATGAATATAAAGATGATGATGAATTAGATGATGAATATGATGATGAATATGACGATGAAGACGACAATGACGACGATCATCACGATGATGATAATAAATATCATATTCTTAATTATGATGATGATACAAATAACGAATATGAAGATGAAGAAAGCTTTTTATCTACAAATTTTTATGGAGAAAAAAATGACTCAGATGATATAGATCATAAAAATATTATTATAATTAATAAAAAAGTATCAGACAAAGATAATGTCGTTTTAAAATCATCTTTAAAAAAATCTCCAAGTAGTAATTCTATAAAAAAAAGTGTATCGTTTTCTAAATATGTATATGATTTAGCTAAGAATAATTATGAGCCTATGAATTTTAATTCATTTGATGATATTAGTGTATCCGAATTTGATCATGACGAAACCACAAGTGTTAAAATATCTGATCAGATATATGCTCAATCAACAAATAAAATATATGAAAAAGAAATGAATGATACTAGTGATAATACTTTAGATACAATAAATAATTATCAATCCAAATTTGAAATGAATGATAATTTAAAGGAAAAAAAAGACAATGAAAGTAACGATTTATTAAATATTCCCCATCAAAATGAAGCTATTCAAATAAATCATGTCATAACAGATATGAATAAAAATACCACTCTAAAGGAGCAATTAAAAAATGATAACTACTATAATGAGGACGAACAAGAGAATATAAATGAAGATAAATATAAAATTGGTGTAAGTAATTTAGGCACTGATAATATAAACAATAAATGTAATGTATCAACGAATTTGGATAGTATTATAGAATATTCTGATGAAAAAAGATTACAAATACATAAAAAAAGTTTAAACAACAATATTAGAACAAAAAAACAGTCAAGTAATTTTATGAAGGAAGAAAATAAAGGTTCATATAATATTTTATATCCAAACAATAATAATAATAATAATAATGATAACTATGAAGAGAATCATGTCGATTCATATATTCCTTCAAATTGTGATACTAATAAAAATGTGGAAGAAGAAAAAAACAATTCTTTTTTTCATATAAATGAAAAGATAAATGATAATATAAACATAAACGATAGGAACCAATTTAATTTGGATGATAATAATAATAATTTTGTATCCATTGAAAAGAAAAAAAAAAATATATATACAGAAGGTTTCATCAGAAATAATTGTAATAATAATATATATCATAATAATTATGAGCCTTTTAATATATCCACATTGTCTAATAACAATCATGTTAATATGATGGAAAATAAAATAAAAGTAATATATTTTAAAAACCATAAATATAAGAATATTTTAAAAAATCTACATAAAATATATGGTAGAAACTATGATTATCTTAATATTAGAAGAAGAAAAAATATAAAATTTGAATTAACAAATTATAATTATAATTATAATATTAATGTTTTAAAAATTAAACACAGTATGAAGAAAATAAAGAAAGGTGTGATAACACACAAAAAAATGTATGAATTGCTAAAAAAATTAAAGAACAAAGATCATATGATAAAATTATTTTACAATCATTTGTATTTAATAAAACAAAGGGATGAACATATTTTAAGAATAAAGAATTATAAAGTAAGATATTTAAATAAAGGGAATCACATTTGTAATAAACAACATACAAATAATATTTTTAAAAAGAAAACAAATATGTCTTTTTTTTCTTTAAATCAAGAACACTATTCAAATCATAATTTGAATATGAATTCACCTAATATTATAAGCATCGATCATATAAATAGTGATATACAAAAAAATAAATGGAATGAATATAATAAAAATATAGATGATAGTAATAATAATATGATGTTGAAAGAAAAAAAGAAAAAAAATACAAAAGACAAAAATGCAAATGTGACAAAAAAGAATAGTTCTTGCATTCTTTCAGATAATTATATATTATCTAGTGATGATAAAAAAATAAAAAGAATAAAAAAAATAAAAAAAAATATACAACATGATAAAAATAATAAAAACAATCTTTTATTATATGACAAAAAATATATATATGATAATATTAAGAAACCATTATGTGTAGATGAAAAAAAATGGACATCTAATATCATTGAAATAAAAAAAAATGATGAACATGTTAATATAAAAAATAATGATGGTAATAATATTGTTAATAAAAGGAGTACATCACTTGAAACAAGAAAAAATAAAGTAGTAGATATTAAATATAAGGATCATTTAAATGATTTAAGAACACAAGTTAATAATAAAGGAAAAAAAAATAAAATAGATAAAGAAAATGATACAATTAATTCAGATAATTTGTCTTCAACAATGAAGAAGAAAAAAAAAAATATGGTTACATCAAAAAAAAAAATAAAGACTACAAAAAATGGAATAATTACAAATAAAAGAAGTAATTCGATTATATTAGCAAATGAATTGACAGAAAAAAAAAATATAAAAAGAAAAAATGAATATGATGATACTTCAAAAAAATTATCATTTATGTCTTGTTTAAATGTTAATACACAAAATAAAAATTATTCTTCAATTATTAATAATATTAATAATAATAATAATAAAAGGAATGAGAAAAAGATACCCTTAAAAATGAAGAGAAACTCATCAGCAACATTTACTCATAATTTGAATGATCATAAAAATGATGATGACATATATAATTCCGTCTCAAAAATAAAAAATGGTAATTATTATTCCGATTCAGATAGAAGAAATAAATCTTCTGATTATGTTGAGAATATGAGCATGTTAAATAACCCCTTTATTGAGAATCAGATGAATAAGAAAATAGAATATGAAATATATAGTAACAATAATATAACTAAGAATCAAATAAAAAATGAAGAAAATAAAATTAATTCTTCATATTTTGATGAGATAAATAAAGAGGATTCAAGTCTTTCTTTATATGACAATATAAATTATTGTAAAACAAAAATTCATGATGATAATAATATTCACCATATTAATCCTAGTGATTATAATATGAAGAAAAATAAATTACATACACAACAAAATGTATATCCACTTATTAAACAAAAGAAAACAGAAAAAAATCTACAAACTATGTCAAGTAGCAACCTTACAAAGAAAGTTAAAGAAAAAACTCAAAAGAAAAAAAATAAAATTGATGATGAGCATATGAATATTGTGAATCAACAAGAAACAGATATTGTTTTATTTGATGATGAAGATAAAAAGATAAAAAAGAATAAGAAACAAAATGATAATATTACTATTAATAAGGATACTAAAAAGAAGTTATTAAAAAAATTATGGACAGAAATAGAAGACATGAAAAATAATATGATCGAAAAAAAAAAAAAAGAAAAAAATATATACAACAAAAATGATGATATTAACAATAATAATAATAATAATTATTATAATAATAATAATAACAACCATTTTAATATTAGTGAACATAAAAGTAATCATGATAATATATTAATAAATAAAAATCATCTTGATAATTATAATAAGCTTAATAACAATGTAAAAGATGATACACAGAATGAAGTCGAAAATAAAAATAAGAAAAAGTATATGATGCTACTATCAAATATAAAGGAGAAATTATATAAAAATAAAATGAACGAAGAAAAAAAACATAAGAAATATATAAGAAAAATATATAAGAATATGAAAGATATTTATAATGAATATAATAATATTAAGAAAGAAAAAGAAGATGCAAAAAAAAGTATCGAATATCTGAAATTTTTATTAGAAAATACTGTTATAAAAAGTAATGAGATGCTTCGAATTAATAAAAATTCATTTGAAAATTATATAGAAAAGATACAAAAAGAAAATAATTTTTTAAAAAGCGAATTAGATGAAGAATCATATCAACATCATTATGACTTACAACAACTAGTTTGTAAATTAAAAGAACTAGAAAAGTCTAAAGAAGAAGCTATAAAATCAAATGAAGAATATAATAAAAAGATTGTTGATTTATGTGCTGAGTGTGATAATTTAAAAAAAAAAGAAATGGAATTAAACAAAACTATAGATGATCAGAAAATACATATAGAAAAAGAAAAAAAAAAAAAAAAATATATTTTAAAAAAAATAGAAAATGCTTTAAAAACATGGGAGTATGATTACAATATGTTAAAAGATAAATATAATAATTTAATATCATCAAATGAACAAGTTATAAATAATAATGAAATATTAAAAAATGAAATTAATAAATTGAAAGATGAAGTGTCTAATAAAGAAAATATAATTCATAATAAGATAGATGAAATTAATCATATAAATCAAAAATATATATCATTATCAAAAGAATTGAAAATAAAAAATGAATCTTTACTTGATGAATCTGATATTGTTTATAAATATAAAAATATGGAAGAATATTATAAAAAAAATATAGATAATTTACAGAATGAATTATTATCAAAACAAAACCAATTAACATATAAAGATAAACGTATCTTATATTTACAAGATGAACAAAAAGATTATTTAAAAAAATATTTTAATATATCCAAAGGATTAAATAATATTATGCATAAATTAAAAGAAAGTTATAATATTAATATCAAAAATGAAGAATATGTAGAAAAAAATCTTAATAATTTTATTACTACTATTATAAACAATTTAGAAGATATTAAAGAATTTAAAACAAATGATAAATTAAAACATAAAATTATTCATATAGTTGATAATACTTTAAAGAGTAATAAATTATTATCTCTTCATAGTTATAATATTATATCTGATCACAAAGGGCTACTAAAATCAACGAATGGATTAAATATATCTCAACATATGAAAGAAAATGATATTACAAATAAGAAGAATACAAATAGAAACAACAAAAATAATAATAATAATAAAAAAAATGATACTAATTATGATACTAATCAAGATGATATTTTAAATGCTAACACAAATAATATACTCGCCTCTTCTATTAATTCAAAGAATCAACATCTCCAAAAAATTGTTATAGAAGAAATGGATGATATATTAAATTTGTTAGAAGAAATTAAAGAAAATAAATTATCTCAAAACGATTTAGTATCTATAAAAAATGAAACAGACCAAGTAACAAATGAATTTATAAATATTAATAAGGACGAAAATCATTTTGATAACTCTCAAGAATTTAATAGTCATAATATATATGATGATCATCATTGTTATATAGATTCTAATGAACACAATGACTCTCTAAATAATATCTATGATCAAGGCATACAAAATAATGTAACATGTAATAAGAATATTAAATGGGAAAAAATGAAATATAAAAATATTAATAATAATGTGCACAATAATATAAGACAAACCAAAAATAAAATGAATAAATCAGAAATTAATAGTGATATATCTAATATATATGATGATACAATAAAACATAACGACTATTATGATAAAAATGATGAGCTACTAAAAACGGGTGCACAACAAACAAATGGTGATGTGACATTTTCAAATGTTAGAAAAAAATATAAAAATGAAGAAGGAATAAATAAAATTGGTAATGGAAAGCATATAAATCCTTCTAATCTAGAACATGCGAATAGTAATGGTGCTAATAATAAAAAACACGATGAAAAATATTCAAGAACACAAATAAGAGAATTAAGTTCTTATGATATCAAAAGTCATATGAGTAATAATCAGAAAGAAAACCTCAAAGGAGTGATACAAAATAAAACGAGCAGTTATATAAAAAAAAATAAAGAAAAAGAACTAAAAGAAAATGAAACGGAAGAAAAAAGGAACCTCGCTCAAGAAAGGAATAGGGATAATAACTTCCAAAGTGATGATATAGATTATTTTAAAAATAAAGATTATTCTGATGATCATAATTTTTTGGATGTCCAAAGTTTTTGTGATGACCAAAACATTTGTGATGACCAAAATATTTGTGATGTCCAAAGTTTTTGTGATGACCAAAATATTTGTGATGACCAAAACATTTGTGATGACCAAAACATTTGTGATGACCAAAATATTTGTGATGACCAAAATATTTGTGATGACCAAGATATTTATGAGGACCAAGATATTTATGAGGACCAAAACATTTGTGATGACAAAGATATTTATGATGACCA